>NW_027194114.1:0-106193 GCF_032444005.1 Ranitomeya imitator
TTTATGCATTGGTAAAAGCACTATGATGAAAAGTGTGATATGTTTTCAGGTATCTCCTATACTAATAGAGCCACATGCTCACCGGTTTGCCACATGATGTAGGCCTATGGACTGAACAAGAAACCACCAAAAATTTTAACTAGTCATCGTTCTCACAACACTGAGGACCAGTCATTCGAAATGACTTCTCCATGCATTTTATGCATTGGTAAAAGCACTATGATGAAAAGTGTGATATGTTTTCAGGTATCTCCTATACTAATAGAGCCACATGCTCACCGGTTTGCCACATGATGTAGGCCTATGGACTGAACAAGAAACCACCAAAAATTTTAACCAGTCATCGTTCTCACAACACTGAGGACCAGTCATTCGAAATGACTTCTCCATGCATTTTATGCATTGGTAAAAGCAGTATGATGAAAAGTGTGATATGTTTTCAGGTATCTCCTATACTAATAGAGCCACATGCTCACCGGTTTGCCACATGATGTAGGCCTATGGACTGAACAAGAAACCACCAAAAATTTTAACCAGTCATCGTTCTCACAACACTGAGGACCAGTCATTCGAAATGACTTCTCCATGCATTTTATGTATTGGTAAAAGCACTATGATGAAAAGTGTGATATGTTTTCAGGTATCTCCTATACTAATAGAGCCACATGCTCACCGGTTTGCCACATGATGTAGGCCTATGGACTGAACAAGAAACCACCAAAAATTTTAACCAGTCATCGTTCTCACAACACTGAGGACCAGTCATTCGAAATGACTTCTCCATGCATTTTATGCATTGGTAAAAGCACTATGATGAAAAGTGTGATATGTTTTCAGGTATCTCCTATACTAATAGAGCCACATGCTCACCGGTTTGCCACATGATGTAGGCCTATGGACTGAACAAGAAACCACCAAAAATTTTAACCAGTCATCGTTCTCACAACACTGAGGTCCAGTCATTTGAAATGACTTCTCCATGCATTTTATGCATTGGTAAAAGCACTATGATGAAAAGTGTGATATGTTTTCAGGTATCTCCTATACTAGTAGAGCCACATGCTCACGGGTTTGCCACATGATGTAGGCCTATGGACTGAACAAGAAACCACCAAAAATTTTAACCAGTCATCGTTCTCACAACACTGAGGACCAGTCATTCAAAATGACTTCTCCATGCATTTTATGCATTGGTAAAAGCACTATGATGAAAAGTGTGATATGTTTTCAGGTATCTCCTATACTAATAGAGCCACATGCTCACCGGTTTGCCACATGATGTGGGCCTATGGACTGAACAAGAAACCACCAAAAATTTTAACCAGTCATCGTTCTCACAACACTGAGGACCAGTCATTCGAAATGACTTCTCCATGCATTTTATGCATTGGTAAAAGCACTATGATGAAAAGTGTGATATGTTTTCAGGTATCTCCTATACTAATAGAGCCACATGCTCACCGGTTTGCCACATGATATAGGCCTATGGACTGAACAAGAAACCACCAAAAATTTTAACCAGTCATCGTTCTCACAACACTGAGGACCAGTCATTCGAAATGACTTCTCCATGCATTTTATGCATTGGTAAAAGCACTATGATGAAAAGTGTGATATGTTTTCAGGTATCTCCTATACTAATAGAGCCACATGCTCACCGGTTTGCCACATGATGTAGGCCTATGGACTGAACAAGAAACCACCAAAAATTTTAACCAGTCATCGTTCTCACAACACTGAGGACCAGTCATTCGAAATGACTTCTCCATGCATTTTATGCATTGGTAAAAGCAGTATGATGAAAAGTGTGATATGTTTTCAGGTATCTCCTATACTAATAGAGCCACATGCTCACCGGTTTGCCACATGATGTAGGCCTATGGACTGAACAAGAAACCACCAAAAATTTTAACCAGTCATCGTTCTCACAACACTGAGGACCAGTCATTCGAAATGACTTCTCCATGCATTTTATGTATTGGTAAAAGCACTATGATGAAAAGTGTGATATGTTTTCAGGTATCTCCTATACTAATAGAGCCACATGCTCACCGGTTTGCCACATGATGTAGGCCTATGGACTGAACAAGAAACCACCAAAAATTTTAACCAGTCATCGTTCTCACAACACTGAGGACCAGTCATTCGAAATGACTTCTCCATGCATTTTATGCATTGGTAAAAGCACTATGATGAAAAGTGTGATATGTTTTCAGGTATCTCCTATACTAATAGAGCCACATGCTCACCGGTTTGCCACATGATGTAGGCCTATGGACTGAACAAGAAACCACCAAAAATTTTAACCAGTCATCGTTCTCACAACACTGAGGTCCAGTCATTTGAAATGACTTCTCCATGCATTTTATGCATTGGTAAAAGCACTATGATGAAAAGTGTGATATGTTTTCAGGTATCTCCTATACTAGTAGAGCCACATGCTCACGGGTTTGCCACATGATGTAGGCCTATGGACTGAACAAGAAACCACCAAAAATTTTAACCAGTCATCGTTCTCACAACACTGAGGACCAGTCATTCAAAATGACTTCTCCATGCATTTTATGCATTGGTAAAAGCACTATGATGAAAAGTGTGATATGTTTTCAGGTATCTCCTATACTAATAGAGCCACATGCTCACCGGTTTGCCACATGATGTGGGCCTATGGACTGAACAAGAAACCACCAAAAATTTTAACCAGTCATCGTTCTCACAACACTGAGGACCAGTCATTCGAAATGACTTCTCCATGCATTTTATGCATTGGTAAAAGCACTATGATGAAAAGTGTGATATGTTTTCAGGTATCTCCTATACTAATAGAGCCACATGCTCACCGGTTTGCCACATGATATAGGCCTATGGACTGAACAAGAAACCACCAAAAATTTTAACCAGTCATCGTTCTCACAACACTGAGGACCAGTCATTCGAAATGACTTCTCCATGCATTTTATGCATTGGTAAAAGCACTATGATGAAAAGTGTGATATGTTTTCAGGTATCTCCTATACTAATAGAGCCACATGCTCACCGGTTTGCCACATGATGTAGGCCTATGGACTGAACAAGAAACCACCAAAAATTTTAACCAGTCATCGTTCTCACAACACTGAGGACCAGTCATTCGAAATGACTTCTCCATGCATTTTATGCATTGGTAAAAGCACTATGATGAAAAGTGTGATATGTTTTCAGGTATCTCCTATACTAATAGAGCCACATGCTCACCGGTTTGCCACATGATGTAGGCCTATGGACTGAACAAGAAACCACCAAAAATTTTAACCAGTCATCGTTCTCACAACACTGAGGACCAGTCATTCGAAATGACTTCTCCATGCATTTTATGCATTGGTAAAAGCACTATGATGAAAAGTGTGATATGTTTTCAGGTATCTCCTATACTAATAGAGCCACATGCTCACCGGTTTGCCACATGATGTAGGCCTATGGACTGAACAAGAAACCACCAAAAATTTTAACCAGTCATCGTTCTCACAACACTGAGGTCCAGTCATTTGAAATGACTTCTCCATGCATTTTATGCATTGGTAAAAGCACTATGATGAAAAGTGTGATATGTTTTCAGGTATCTCCTATACTAGTAGAGCCACATGCTCACGGGTTTGCCACATGATGTAGGCCTATGGACTGAACAAGAAACCACCAAAAATTTTAACCAGTCATCGTTCTCACAACACTGAGGACCAGTCATTCAAAATGACTTCTCCATGCATTTTATGCATTGGTAAAAGCACTATGATGAAAAGTGTGATATGTTTTCAGGTATCTCCTATACTAATAGAGCCACATGCTCACCGGTTTGCCACATGATGTAGGCCTATGGACTGAACAAGAAACCACCAAAAATTTTAACCAGTCATCGTTCTCACAACACTGAGGACCAGTCATTCGAAATGACTTCTCCATGCATTTTATGCATTGGTAAAAGCACTATGATGAAAAGTGTGATATGTTTTCAGGTATCTCCTATACTAATAGAGCCACATGCTCACCGGTTTGCCACATGATGTAGGCCTATGGACTGAACAAGAAACCACCAAAAATTTTAACCAGTCATCGTTCTCACAACACTGAGGACCAGTCATTCGAAATGACTTCTCCATGCATTTTATGCATTGGTAAAAGCACTATGATGAAAAGTGTGATATGTTTTCAGGTATCTCCTATACTAATAGAGCCACATGCTCACCGGTTTGCCACATGATGTAGGCCTATGGACTGAACAAGAAACCACCAAAAATTTTAACCAGTCATCGTTCTCACAACACTGAGGACCAGTCATTCGAAATGACTTCTCCATGCATTTTATGCATTGGTAAAAGCACTATGATGAAAAGTGTGATATGTTTTCAGGTATCTCCTATACTAATAGAGCCACATGCTCACCGGTTTGCCACATGATGTAGGCCTATGGACTGAACAAGAAACCACCAAAAATTTTAACCAGTCATCGTTCTCACAACACTGAGGACCAGTCATTCGAAATGACTTCTCCATGCATTTTATGCATTGGTAAAAGCACTATGATGAAAAGTGTGATATGTTTTCAGGTATCTCCTATACTAATAGAGCCACATGCTCACCGGTTTGCCACATGATGTAGGCCTATGGACTGAACAAGAAACCACCAAAAATTTTAACCAGTCATCGTTCTCACAACACTGAGGTCCAGTCATTTGAAATGACTTCTCCATGCATTTTATGCATTGGTAAAAGCACTATGATGAAAAGTGTGATATGTTTTCAGGTATCTCCTATACTAGTAGAGCCACATGCTCACGGGTTTGCCACATGATGTAGGCCTATGGACTGAACAAGAAACCACCAAAAATTTTAACCAGTCATCGTTCTCACAACACTGAGGACCAGTCATTCAAAATGACTTCTCCATGCATTTTATGCATTGGTAAAAGCACTATGATGAAAAGTGTGATATGTTTTCAGGTATCTCCTATACTAATAGAGCCACATGCTCACCGGTTTGCCACATGATGTGGGCCTATGGACTGAACAAGAAACCACCAAAAATTTTAACCAGTCATCGTTCTCACAACACTGAGGACCAGTCATTCGAAATGACTTCTCCATGCATTTTATGCATTGGTAAAAGCACTATGATGAAAAGTGTGATATGTTTTCAGGTATCTCCTATACTAATAGAGCCACATGCTCACCGGTTTGCCACATGATATAGGCCTATGGACTGAACAAGAAACCACCAAAAATTTTAACCAGTCATCGTTCTCACAACACTGAGGACCAGTCATTCGAAATGACTTCTCCATGCATTTTATGCATTGGTAAAAGCACTATGATGAAAAGTGTGATATGTTTTCAGGTATCTCCTATACTAATAGAGCCACATGCTCACCGGTTTGCCACATGATGTAGGCCTATGGACTGAACAAGAAACCACCAAAAATTTTAACCAGTCATCGTTCTCACAACACTGAGGACCAGTCATTCGAAATGACTTCTCCATGCATTTTATGCATTGGTAAAAGCAGTATGATGAAAAGTGTGATATGTTTTCAGGTATCTCCTATACTAATAGAGCCACATGCTCACCGGTTTGCCACATGATGTAGGCCTATGGACTGAACAAGAAACCACCAAAAATTTTAACCAGTCATCGTTCTCACAACACTGAGGACCAGTCATTCGAAATGACTTCTCCATGCATTTTATGTATTGGTAAAAGCACTATGATGAAAAGTGTGATATGTTTTCAGGTATCTCCTATACTAATAGAGCCACATGCTCACCGGTTTGCCACATGATGTAGGCCTATGGACTGAACAAGAAACCACCAAAAATTTTAACCAGTCATCGTTCTCACAACACTGAGGACCAGTCATTCGAAATGACTTCTCCATGCATTTTATGCATTGGTAAAAGCACTATGATGAAAAGTGTGATATGTTTTCAGGTATCTCCTATACTAATAGAGCCACATGCTCACCGGTTTGCCACATGATGTAGGCCTATGGACTGAACAAGAAACCACCAAAAATTTTAACCAGTCATCGTTCTCACAACACTGAGGTCCAGTCATTTGAAATGACTTCTCCATGCATTTTATGCATTGGTAAAAGCACTATGATGAAAAGTGTGATATGTTTTCAGGTATCTCCTATACTAGTAGAGCCACATGCTCACGGGTTTGCCACATGATGTAGGCCTATGGACTGAACAAGAAACCACCAAAAATTTTAACCAGTCATCGTTCTCACAACACTGAGGACCAGTCATTCAAAATGACTTCTCCATGCATTTTATGCATTGGTAAAAGCACTATGATGAAAAGTGTGATATGTTTTCAGGTATCTCCTATACTAATAGAGCCACATGCTCACCGGTTTGCCACATGATGTGGGCCTATGGACTGAACAAGAAACCACCAAAAATTTTAACCAGTCATCGTTCTCACAACACTGAGGACCAGTCATTCGAAATGACTTCTCCATGCATTTTATGCATTGGTAAAAGCACTATGATGAAAAGTGTGATATGTTTTCAGGTATCTCCTATACTAATAGAGCCACATGCTCACCGGTTTGCCACATGATATAGGCCTATGGACTGAACAAGAAACCACCAAAAATTTTAACCAGTCATCGTTCTCACAACACTGAGGACCAGTCATTCGAAATGACTTCTCCATGCATTTTATGCATTGGTAAAAGCACTATGATGAAAAGTGTGATATGTTTTCAGGTATCTCCTATACTAATAGAGCCACATGCTCACCGGTTTGCCACATGATGTAGGCCTATGGACTGAACAAGAAACCACCAAAAATTTTAACCAGTCATCGTTCTCACAACACTGAGGACCAGTCATTCGAAATGACTTCTCCATGCATTTTATGCATTGGTAAAAGCACTATGATGAAAAGTGTGATGTTTTCAGGTATCTCCTATACTAATAGAGCCACATGCTCACCGGTTTGCCACATGATGTAGGCCTATGGACTGAACAAGAAACCACCAAAAATTTTAACCAGTCATCGTTCTCACAACACTGAGGACCAGTCATTCGAAATGACTTCTCCATGCATTTTATGCATTGGTAAAAGCACTATGATGAAAAGTGTGATATGTTTTCAGGTATCTCCTATACTAATAGAGTCACATGCTCACCGGTTTGCCACATGATGTAGGCCTATGGACTGAACAAGAAACCACCAAAAATTTTAACCAGTCATCGTTCTCACAACACTGAGGACCAGTCATTCGAAATGACTTCTCCATGCATTTTATGCATTGGTAAAAGCACTATGATGAAAAGTGTGATATGTTTTCAGGTATCTCCTATACTAATAGAGCCACATGCTCACCGGTTTGCCACATGATGTAGGCCTATGGACTGAACAAGAAACCACCAAAAATTTTAACCAGTCATCGTTCTCACAACACTGAGGACCAGTCATTCGAAATGACTTCTCCATGCATTTTATGCATTGGTAAAAGCACTATGATGAAAAGTGTGATATGTTTTCAGGTATCTCCTATACTAATAGAGCCACATGCTCACCGGTTTGCCACATGATGTAGGCCTATGGACTGAACAAGAAACCACCAAAAATTTTAACCAGTCATCGTTCTCACAACACTGAGGACCAGTCATTCGAAATGACTTCTCCATGCATTTTATGCATTGGTAAAAGCACTATGATGAAAAGTGTGATATGTTTTCAGGTATCTTCTATACTAATAGAGCCACATGCTCACCGGTTTGTCACATGATGTAGGCCTATGGACTGAACAAGAAACCACCAAAAATTTTAACCAGTCATCGTTCTCACAACACTGAGGACCAGTCATTCGAAATGACTTCTCCATGCATTTTATGCATTGGTAAAAGCACTATGATGAAAAGTGTGATATGTTTTCAGGTATCTCCTATACTAATAGAGCCACATGCTCACCGGTTTGCCACATGATGTAGGCCTATGGACTGAACAAGAAACCACCAAAAATTTTAACCAGTCATCGTTCTCACAACACTGAGGACCAGTCATTCGAAATGACTTCTCCATGCATTTTATGCATTGGTAAAAGCACTATGATGAAAAGTGTGATATGTTTTCAGGTATCTCCTATACTAATAGAGCCACATGCTCACCGGTTTGCCACATGATGTAGGCCTATGGACTGAACAAGAAACCACCAAAAATTTTAACCAGTCATCGTTCTCACAACACTGAGGACCAGTCATTCGAAATGACTTCGCCATGCATTTTATGCATTGGTAAAAGCACTATGATGAAAAGTGTGATGTTTTCAGGTATCTCCTATACTAATAGAGCCACATGCTCACCGGTTTGCCACATGATGTAGGCCTATGGACTGAACAAGAAACCACCAAAAAATTTTAACCAGTCATCGTTCTCACAACACTGAGGACCAGTCATTCGAAATGACTTCTCCATGCATTTTATGCATTGGTAAAAGCACTATGATGAAAAGTGTGATGTTTTCAGGTATCTCCTATACTAATAGAGCCACATGCTCACCGGTTTGCCACATGATGTAGGCCTATGGACTGAACAAGAAACCACCAAAAATTTTAACCAGTCATCGTTCTCACAACACTGAGGACCAGTCATTCGAAATGACTTCTCCATGCATTTTATGCATTGGTAAAAGCACTATGATGAAAAGTGTGATATGTTTTCAGGTATCTCCTATACTAATAGAGTCACATGCTCACCGGTTTGCCACATGATGTAGGCCTATGGACTGAACAAGAAACCACCAAAAATTTTAACCAGTCATCGTTCTCACAACACTGAGGACCAGTCATTTGAAATGACTTCTCCATGCATTTTATGCATTGGTAAAAGCACTATGATGAAAAGTGTGATATGTTTTCAGGTATCTCCTATACTAATAGAGCCACATGCTCACCGGTTTGCCACATGATGTAGGCCTATGGACTGAACAAGAAACCACCAAAAATTTTAACCAGTCATCGTTCTCACAACACTGAGGACCAGTCATTCGAAATGACTTCTCCATGCATTTTATGCATTGGTAAAAGCACTATGATGAAAAGTGTGATATGTTTTCAGGTATCTCCTATACTAATAGAGCCACATGCTCACCGGTTTGCCACATGATGTAGGCCTATGGACTGAACAAGAAACCACCAAAAATTTTAACCAGTCATCGTTCTCACAACACTGAGGACCAGTCATTCGAAATGACTTCTCCATGCATTTTATGCATTGGTAAAAGCACTATGATGAAAAGTGTGATATGTTTTCAGGTATCTCCTATACTAATAGAGCCACATGCTCACCGGTTTGCCACATGATGTAGGCCTATGGACTGAACAAGAAACCACCAAAAATTTTAACCAGTCATCGTTCTCACAACACTGAGGACCAGTCATTCGAAATGACTTCTCCATGCATTTTATGCATTGGTAAAAGCACTATGATGAAAAGTGTGATATGTTTTCAGGTATCTCCTATACTAATAGAGCCACATGCTCACCGGTTTGCCACATGATGTAGGCCTATGGACTGAACAAGAAACCACCAAAAATTTTAACCAGTCATCGTTCTCACAACACTGAGGACCAGTCATTCGAAATGACTTCTCCATGCATTTTATGCATTGGTAAAAGCACTATGATGAAAAGTGTGATATGTTTTCAGGTATCTCCTATACTAATAGAGCCACATGCTCACCGGTTTGCCACATGATGTAGGCCTATGGACTGAACAAGAAACCACCAAAAATTTTAACCAGTCATCGTTCTCACAACACTGAGGTCCAGTCATTTGAAATGACTTCTCCATGCATTTTATGCATTGGTAAAAGCACTATGATGAAAAGTGTGATATGTTTTCAGGTATCTCCTATACTAGTAGAGCCACATGCTCACGGGTTTGCCACATGATGTAGGCCTATGGACTGAACAAGAAACCACCAAAAATTTTAACCAGTCATCGTTCTCACAACACTGAGGACCAGTCATTCAAAATGACTTCTCCATGCATTTTATGCATTGGTAAAAGCACTATGATGAAAAGTGTGATATGTTTTCAGGTATCTCCTATACTAATAGAGCCACATGCTCACCGGTTTGCCACATGATGTAGGCCTATGGACTGAACAAGAAACCACCAAAAATTTTAACCAGTCATCGTTCTCACAACACTGAGGACCAGTCATTCGAAATGACTTCTCCATGCATTTTATGCATTGGTAAAAGCACTATGATGAAAAGTGTGATATGTTTTCAGGTATCTCCTATACTAATAGAGCCACATGCTCACCGGTTTGCCACATGATGTAGGCCTATGGACTGAACAAGAAACCACCAAAAATTTTAACCAGTCATCGTTCTCACAACACTGAGGACCAGTCATTCGAAATGACTTCTCCATGCATTTTATGCATTGGTAAAAGCACTATGATGAAAAGTGTGATATGTTTTCAGGTATCTCCTATACTAATAGAGCCACATGCTCACCGGTTTGCCACATGATGTAGGCCTATGGACTGAACAAGAAACCACCAAAAATTTTAACCAGTCATCGTTCTCACAACACTGAGGACCAGTCATTCGAAATGACTTCTCCATGCATTTTATGCATTGGTAAAAGCACTATGATGAAAAGTGTGATATGTTTTCAGGTATCTCCTATACTAATAGAGCCACATGCTCACCGGTTTGCCACATGATGTAGGCCTATGGACTGAACAAGAAACCACCAAAAATTTTAACCAGTCATCGTTCTCACAACACTGAGGACCAGTCATTCGAAATGACTTCTCCATGCATTTTATGCATTGGTAAAAGCACTATGATGAAAAGTGTGATATGTTTTCAGGTATCTCCTATACTAATAGAGCCACATGCTCACCGGTTTGCCACATGATGTAGGCCTATGGACTGAACAAGAAACCACCAAAAATTTTAACCAGTCATCGTTCTCACAACACTGAGGTCCAGTCATTTGAAATGACTTCTCCATGCATTTTATGCATTGGTAAAAGCACTATGATGAAAAGTGTGATATGTTTTCAGGTATCTCCTATACTAGTAGAGCCACATGCTCACGGGTTTGCCACATGATGTAGGCCTATGGACTGAACAAGAAACCACCAAAAATTTTAACCAGTCATCGTTCTCACAACACTGAGGACCAGTCATTCAAAATGACTTCTCCATGCATTTTATGCATTGGTAAAAGCACTATGATGAAAAGTGTGATATGTTTTCAGGTATCTCCTATACTAATAGAGCCACATGCTCACCGGTTTGCCACATGATGTGGGCCTATGGACTGAACAAGAAACCACCAAAAATTTTAACCAGTCATCGTTCTCACAACACTGAGGACCAGTCATTCGAAATGACTTCTCCATGCATTTTATGCATTGGTAAAAGCACTATGATGAAAAGTGTGATATGTTTTCAGGTATCTCCTATACTAATAGAGCCACATGCTCACCGGTTTGCCACATGATATAGGCCTATGGACTGAACAAGAAACCACCAAAAATTTTAACCAGTCATCGTTCTCACAACACTGAGGACCAGTCATTCGAAATGACTTCTCCATGCATTTTATGCATTGGTAAAAGCACTATGATGAAAAGTGTGATATGTTTTCAGGTATCTCCTATACTAATAGAGCCACATGCTCACCGGTTTGCCACATGATGTAGGCCTATGGACTGAACAAGAAACCACCAAAAATTTTAACCAGTCATCGTTCTCACAACACTGAGGACCAGTCATTCGAAATGACTTCTCCATGCATTTTATGCATTGGTAAAAGCAGTATGATGAAAAGTGTGATATGTTTTCAGGTATCTCCTATACTAATAGAGCCACATGCTCACCGGTTTGCCACATGATGTAGGCCTATGGACTGAACAAGAAACCACCAAAAATTTTAACCAGTCATCGTTCTCACAACACTGAGGACCAGTCATTCGAAATGACTTCTCCATGCATTTTATGTATTGGTAAAAGCACTATGATGAAAAGTGTGATATGTTTTCAGGTATCTCCTATACTAATAGAGCCACATGCTCACCGGTTTGCCACATGATGTAGGCCTATGGACTGAACAAGAAACCACCAAAAATTTTAACCAGTCATCGTTCTCACAACACTGAGGACCAGTCATTCGAAATGACTTCTCCATGCATTTTATGCATTGGTAAAAGCACTATGATGAAAAGTGTGATATGTTTTCAGGTATCTCCTATACTAATAGAGCCACATGCTCACCGGTTTGCCACATGATGTAGGCCTATGGACTGAACAAGAAACCACCAAAAATTTTAACCAGTCATCGTTCTCACAACACTGAGGTCCAGTCATTTGAAATGACTTCTCCATGCATTTTATGCATTGGTAAAAGCACTATGATGAAAAGTGTGATATGTTTTCAGGTATCTCCTATACTAGTAGAGCCACATGCTCACGGGTTTGCCACATGATGTAGGCCTATGGACTGAACAAGAAACCACCAAAAATTTTAACCAGTCATCGTTCTCACAACACTGAGGACCAGTCATTCAAAATGACTTCTCCATGCATTTTATGCATTGGTAAAAGCACTATGATGAAAAGTGTGATATGTTTTCAGGTATCTCCTATACTAATAGAGCCACATGCTCACCGGTTTGCCACATGATGTGGGCCTATGGACTGAACAAGAAACCACCAAAAATTTTAACCAGTCATCGTTCTCACAACACTGAGGACCAGTCATTCGAAATGACTTCTCCATGCATTTTATGCATTGGTAAAAGCACTATGATGAAAAGTGTGATATGTTTTCAGGTATCTCCTATACTAATAGAGCCACATGCTCACCGGTTTGCCACATGATATAGGCCTATGGACTGAACAAGAAACCACCAAAAATTTTAACCAGTCATCGTTCTCACAACACTGAGGACCAGTCATTCGAAATGACTTCTCCATGCATTTTATGCATTGGTAAAAGCACTATGATGAAAAGTGTGATATGTTTTCAGGTATCTCCTATACTAATAGAGCCACATGCTCACCGGTTTGCCACATGATGTAGGCCTATGGACTGAACAAGAAACCACCAAAAATTTTAACCAGTCATCGTTCTCACAACACTGAGGACCAGTCATTCGAAATGACTTCTCCATGCATTTTATGCATTGGTAAAAGCACTATGATGAAAAGTGTGATGTTTTCAGGTATCTCCTATACTAATAGAGCCACATGCTCACCGGTTTGCCACATGATGTAGGCCTATGGACTGAACAAGAAACCACCAAAAATTTTAACCAGTCATCGTTCTCACAACACTGAGGACCAGTCATTCGAAATGACTTCTCCATGCATTTTATGCATTGGTAAAAGCACTATGATGAAAAGTGTGATATGTTTTCAGGTATCTCCTATACTAATAGAGTCACATGCTCACCGGTTTGCCACATGATGTAGGCCTATGGACTGAACAAGAAACCACCAAAAATTTTAACCAGTCATCGTTCTCACAACACTGAGGACCAGTCATTCGAAATGACTTCTCCATGCATTTTATGCATTAGTAAAAGCACTATGATGAAAAGTGTGATATGTTTTCAGGTATCTCCTATACTAATAGAGCCACATGCTCACCGGTTTGCCACATGATGTAGGCCTATGGACTGAACAAGAAACCACCAAAAATTTTAACCAGTCATCGTTCTCACAACACTGAGGACCAGTCATTCGAAATGACTTCTCCATGCATTTTATGCATTGGTAAAAGCACTATGATGAAAAGTGTGATATGTTTTCAGGTATCTCCTATACTAATAGAGCCACATGCTCACCGGTTTGCCACATGATGTAGGCCTATGGACTGAACAAGAAACCACCAAAAATTTTAACCAGTCATCGTTCTCACAACACTGAGGACCAGTCATTCGAAATGACTTCTCCATGCATTTTATGCATTGGTAAAAGCACTATGATGAAAAGTGTGATATGTTTTCAGGTATCTTCTATACTAATAGAGCCACATGCTCACCGGTTTGTCACATGATGTAGGCCTATGGACTGAACAAGAAACCACCAAAAATTTTAACCAGTAGTGTTGAGCATTCCGATACCGCAAGTATCGGGTATCGGCCGATATTTGCGGTATCGGAATTCCGATACCGAATTCCGATACTTCCCGCGTATCGGATACCGGAATCGGAAGTTCCCAGAATTCAAATTGAACGCAGCAGCCAATGAGGAATGAATGAAAGTGTGGGCACATCCTGTTTAGCATGGTGGGCATGTAAGTACTGGCAAGGCTTGGATTGGCTGCTGAAATGATGTCACTCTGCACTATAAAAAAGCGCTGCCGCCATTTTGCGCTCACTCTGCTGTGATTTCAGTTAGGGACAGGACGCTGTGTTCTAACTGAGGGCCAGTTGAGCTAGCTAATTGCTTTATTTTCCTTTCCAAAGGCTAATTTAGCAAAACGCTGTGTGTTCTTCACTGTTCACCTTGCTCTTGCCTTGCAGCGCTGTTTTAACAGCGTTCTGCAAGGTCTCTGTGTGTGTGTGTGTGTGCAGCTCACTCTGTAGTCTGTGTGCAGCCATATACCCGGTTGTATTCAGCTCAGGGGGGGTTCACACTGCCTCACACAGTTGTTCTTTTTTGCTCTTAGTGCAGCCTGCTGCACATTTTTTCTCAAATTTCCTATTAGTGTTTTTCCACCAGTCTCCAGCTCTATTGTGGAAAAACACTACATAGGATAACCTAGAGGGGGGTTTTTGGGCCTTGCAGCGCCGTTTACGGCTGTCTGCACGGTCTCCGTGTGAGCCCAGCTCGCCCTGTAGTCTGTGTGCAGCCATAGCCGGTTGGATTCAGCTCAGGGTTCGTTACTGGCTCATACCTTGAGAAAAATTTTCCTTTTTTTCAAATAGTGCAGCCTGTTTAAAATTTGAAAAAAAAAATTCCTATTAGTGTCTTTCCACTCGTATCCAGCTAAATAGTGGAAAAACACTATATAGGATAACCTAGAGGAGGGTTTTTTGGCCTTGCAGCGCCGTTTACGGCTGTCTGCACGGTCTCCGTGTGAGCCCAGCTCGCCCTGTAGTCTGTGTGCAGCCATAGCCGGTTGGATTCAGCTCAGGGTTCGTTACTGGCTCATACCTTGAGAAAAATTTTCCTTTTTTTCAAATAGTGCAGCCTGTTTAAAATTTGAAAAAAAAAATTCCTATTAGTGTCTTTCCACTCGTATCCAGCTAAATAGTGGAAAAACACTATATAGGATAACCTAGAGGAGGGTTTTTTGGCCTTGCAGCGCCGTTTACGGCTGTCTGCACGGTCTCCGTGTGAGCCCAGCTCGCCCTGTAGTCTGTGTGCAGCCATAGCCGGTTGGATTCAGCTCAGGGTTCGTTACTGGCTCATACCTTGAGAAAAATTTTCCTTTTTTTCAAATAGTGCAGCCTGTTTAAAATTTGAAAAAAAAAATTCCTATTAGTGTCTTTCCACTCGTATCCAGCTAAATAGTGGAAAAACACTATATAGGATAACCTAGAGGAGGGTTTTTTGGCCTTGCAGCGCCGTTTACGGCTGTCTGCACGGTCTCCGTGTGAGCCCAGCTCGCCCTGTAGTCTGTGTGCAGCCATAGCCGGTTGGATTCAGCTCAGGGTGCGTTACTGCCTCATACCTTGAAAAACAATTTCCTTTTTTTCAAATAGTGCAGCCAGTTTAAAATTTGAAAAAAAAAATTCCTATTAGTGTCTTTCCACTTGTATCCAGCTAAATAGTGGAAAAACACTATATAGGATAACCTAGAGGAGGGTTTCTTGGCCTTGCAGCGCCGTTTACGGCTGTCTGCACGGTCTCCGTGTGATTTAAACTAGCTCTGTAGCCCGATCTGCACCAAAAAAAAGGTTAAGTTCACCAAACACAACTTACACTTGTGTAGGCCACATTTGAAAAATAATAAAGTTTAGTCCACAATTTACAACATTAGTGTTTCTTACACCTGTTAGGAGGAGCATTACAGGAATAAGCACACTAAGGCCTTAGTACTTTTCTGCTTATCTTTATCTGTCAACCAAGATGAAGAGGGCAGGGAGTAAGGCACGTGGGCGTGGGCGCGGAGCAGGGAGAGGAGCAGGGAGAGGACGTGGTGATTCTGTGCCTGCTGCGGGCGCCGGTGACTCGTCGTCACTCAGTTTCAGCAGGGAACAGTCCTTCATGCGCAGCTTTGTCGGAGAGCGCCGTGCACCGCTGCTGCGTGAAGACCAAATTGAAGCCGTTGTCGGGTGGATGGCAGCTAACGCCTCGGCATCGACTTCAGTTAGTGCCACATCCTCTCAGGCACAGAGCACTGGAGAGCAGCCATCTGTCTCTTCACCACCTGCCAAATTGGCCAGGCAGTCAGAGAGCCCAGGACAGGAGCCGTCTCTACTTCTGTTCTCTGAATCTCTTGGCTTGGAAACAGGGGGCCAGCCAAGCAGCATTGGAGAAATGGAAGAAGAGGCAGTGTGCAGTGATGCCCAAAAGCTTTATCTCTCTGACTCTGAAGAGGCAGGTGGGCCAGTGCCTCCGGTGACCACAGCGCAGTACGCATCTGATGATGAAACTCAGGTGCCGCTTTCTCGTGCGTACTGTGCTGCTGAGACTACCCAGGAGGAGCAGTTGGTGGCAGAGGGTAGTGGAGATGATGAGGTCCTTGACCCATCGTGGCGTGAGGAACAGGAAGGTGGTGGGAGCAGCTCAGAGGAAGAGCTTCCTCTTACGGGCCAAAGAGGGAGAGGGAGGGGGAAGACTGCGGAGCCTGTAGCCTCCACTTTGGCACCCGTTAGGAGCCTGTCTCTTTCCAAAGCCAAAAAGGGCGCTCCCAAGACTTGCAGTGCCTGGTCCTTTTTTGACACAGTTGCAGATGACATTTGTTTTGTCAAATGCAAGCTGTGTCATCATAAAGTAAAAAGAGGGAAAAATGTCAGCAACCTCAATACCACAAATATGTGGAAACATGTGCGGACCAGGCACGCGGTGGAGTTACAGAAACACACTGAAGATGTAGGCCAACCAACAGCGGCAGCTACCACCTCTTCAGCTCGTGTTGCCTCTTCCTCCAGCTCACGCACAGCTGGTTTGGCTTCCTCCCAGAGACCTTGTGTAATTCCACCCACAGCACCACCTTCCCAGTCATCCTCACACTCCCAGTCTACTCTACAGCCATCGGTAGTACAGGCATGGGAGAAAAGGCGGGCATTCTCGGCCAACCACCCCCGAGCACAGGCTCTGAATGCAGGCATTGCCAAACTGTTGTCCCTGGAAATGCTCTCGTTCAGGCTGGTGGAGACTGACAGCTTCCGTGACTTGATGGCATTGGCAGTCCCACAGTACAAGGTGCCCAGCCGCTTTTACTTCAGCAGGCAGGCTGTCCCTGCCCTGCACAGGCATGTTGAGGCAAACATAAAACATGCGCTACTGAACGCCGTCAGTAGCAAGGTCCACCTCACCACCGATGCGTGGACCAGTCAGCATGGACAGGGGCGATATGTTTCCCTCACTGCCCATTGGGTTAATGTTGTTGAGCCAGGTACAGATCGTGCGAGTGGCGCAGGACGTGTCCTGCCCACTCCAAGGATTGCAGGAATCCAGTCTGTACGCATCGACTCCTCCTCTTACACCAGTTCCTCTGATTCCTCTCTGCAGGATCCGTCACAGTCCACCCCCACATGGACCCGTGAACGTTTACCTATGACCGACATGAGCACAGCCGTGGCCAAACGTCAGCAGGCCGTCTTGAAACTAGTTTCATTGGGGCATCGAAGCCACACAGCGCAGGAGCTCTGGAATGCCATAAAGCAGGAGAGCGATGTGTGGTTACTGCCAGCGAATCTCCAGCCAGGCATGGTAGTGTGTGACAATGGCCGAAATCTGGTGGCAGCTTTGGCCCTTGGCAACCTCACTCACATCCCATGTCTGGCACATGTGCTCAATTTGGTTGTGCAGAGTTTTCTGAGGGACTATCCGGATCTTGATGCCCTGCTGCACAAGGTCCGCCTAGAGTGTGCTCACTTGCGGCGTTCCAGCTTGGCCAGATCCCGCATTGCTGCTCTGCAGCGCCGATTCCGCCTTCCGGAACACCGCATCATATGTGACCTACCTACCCGGTGGAATTCCACGTTACATATGTTGGAGCGGTTGTGTGAGCAGCAGCAAGCAGTTATGGAGTACCAGCTGCATCAGGCGCAAAGAAGTCGCAGTCAGCGCCGATCAGACTTCACAACCACAGAGTGGGCCACTATGAAGGACGTCTGCCAGGTTTTGCGTCCTTTTGATTATTCCACGCGGATGGCAAGTGCAGATGATGCACTAGTCAGCATGACTGTCCCCCTTATCTGCCTGCTTCAGCAAACTTTGCAAGGGTTAAGGGATGATGTGGTGGAAGAGGTGGAGGATGAGGAGTCACCTTTTCCATCAGCTTCTGGAGAGTCAGCGCCACGTGGTTCCTCACAAAGGGGTACGCAGGGGCCAATTTGTGAGGAGGATGAGGAGGAGTCAATGGAGGAGGAAGAGCTCCGTCCAGAGGAGGGAGCGACACAATTGTCCAGTGGTCAGTGTGTACAGCGAGGGTGGGGTGATGACGAGCGGGCAGAGATCATGTCTCAAGCAGGGGACAGCGTTTCTGGGCCGGTTGGCACTCTGCAGCACATGGTGGATTTCATGCTGCAGTGCCTGAGAAACGACCGCCGCATCGACCACATTCTCAACATGCCTGATTATTGGGTGTTCACCCTCCTCGATCCTCGCTACCGGGACAACGTCCAAAACCTCATCCCTGCGTTGACCCGGGAGCGTAAATTGCGGGAGTACCACGACACACTGGTGAATTCCATCATCTTCTCCTGTCCAACTGAGAGGAGTGCTGCTAGTGCTTTACAAAGCAGCTCAGTGCGTCGAGGCAGTGGGGGAGGCTCTGCCCAAAGAGGGAGCAGAAGCAGTGCCTCTGCCCAAGGCAAGCCCAGTATGGCACAACTCTGGCACACTTTTGTGTGCCCGCCCCAAATGTCTACACCATCACCGGCGGCTCCAGTCAGCAGGAGGCAACGGTTCCGTCAGATGGTGACAGACTACATGGCTTGCCCTCTTACTGTACTCCCAGACGGCTCTTCCCCGTTCAAGTTTTGGGTCTCTAAGCTGGATACATGGCCAGAGCTAAGCCAGTATGCATTGGAGGTGCTGGCTTGCCCTGCGGCTAGTGTCTTATCGGAACGTGTCTTTAGTGCCGCAGGTGGTGTACTAACAGACCGTCGCATGCGACTATCCTCCGATAACGTTGACCGGCTTACTTTCCTGAAAATGAACCAGGCCTGGATCTCGCAGGAATTTGCCACTCCTCTGCCTGATTAAGTAATTGGGTGTCATCCAGGTCTCCTGCTGTGTTCATCTTTCTACCACCTGAACTGCTATTCCTGGGCTCCAACACCGCCAGTTGCGGCTCAGAAGTGCAGGCTGCACAGTAAAAACATACGACCCAGTGTTATTGGGTTTCAGTAACGTCAGCTGATCCCCAGCTGTGTAGCCGGCAATGTGTCCTGCGACCGCCACGCTGGCACAACAACCTAAATGTAAGGGAACCTGTCCCCCCCCCCCCCGTCGTTTGTTACTGAAAGAGCCATCTTGTGCAGCAGTAATGCTGCACAAGGAAAAGGTAGCTCTTTTTTTTTAGCTCTTTGCACACGCAGAACTTAACACTTATAAAATGTGTTCACTGATACCGTTATACCGTCCCGGAGCTGGGACTTTCCTTCGTAATGTGACGCAGCACAGCCGTCATTCCTACCCCCTTGGTGCCATGCGCTGCCTCCTCAGCGTTGTTTTAAGCTGTCACGGAGCCTGCGCTGTTCTGTTATCCCTTGGGCATGCCCTATTTGCGCTGCCTGTCTTCTGACATAATTTGGTGTCAGGCTGGCTGCGCCTGTGCGGCCGCGCTGCCCGAGATCCCGCCTCGCAGTGTCTTCTGATTGAGTCACACTGCGGGCCTGGGATCCATGGGCATGCGCAGTGCATATCTTCCCCTCGGGCTCTCGCTCATTTCCCTCCGCCTTCTTTAGACTGTGCGCCGTCAGCTGATCCCTAGCATGCCACGGCCGTGACACCGCACAGTCTGAAGAAGAGGGAAGGAGGGGAGTGAGAGTCGAGGTTATGCACTGTGCATGCCCATGGTTCCAAGGCCCGCAGTGGGATTACGTTAGATGAGACTGCGAGGTGGGATCTGGAGCAGCGTGGACGCACAGGCACTGACAGCCTGACACCAAATTATGTCAGAAGACAGGCAGCGCTAATTGGGCATGGCCAAGGGCTAACAGAACAGCGCAGGCTCCGTGGCAGCTTAAAACAACGCTGAGGAGGCAGCGCACGGCATCAAGGGGATAGGAATGACAGCTGTGCTGTGTCCCATTACGAAGGAAATTCGCACCTCCGGAACGGTTTAACGGTATAAAGGGACACATTTTTAGTGTTTACTTCGGTGTTTGCAAGGAGCATAATTAAAAGAGCAACCTTTTCCTTTTGCATCCTTAGTGCTGCACAACATGGCTCTTTCAGCTACAAACGTCTTGGGGGGGGGGGTTAAAGGTTTCCTTTCAACTTGCTCCAATCAGGCTTCGGCCTACACTCTGTTCCTCTGCTCCTCCTGCTGTCCCTGGGCTCTAACACCGCCAGTTGGTGCCTGGAAGTGCTGTGTGCACAGTCAACAGTCGCTCCTCTGTTATTGGGGTTCAGTAACGTCAGCTGATCCCCAGCTGTGTGTGCGGCAATACCTCCAATCTGCTCCTCCTGCTGTCCCTGGGCTCTAACACCGCCAGTTGGTGCCTGGAAGTGCTGTGTGCACAGTCAACAGTCGCTCCTCTGTTATTGGGGTTCAGTAACGTCAGCTGATCCCCAGCTGTGTATCCGGCAACGTGTCATGCGACCGCCACGCTGGCACAACTAAAATGTAAGGGGACCTGTCCCCCCCCCCCCCTAGGCGTTTGTTACTGAAAGAGCCACCATGTGCAGCACTAATACTGCACAAGGGAAAGGTCGCTCTTGAAATTATGCTCCTTGCAAACGCTGAACTACACACTCATGTAATGTGTCCCCTCACACCGTCCAACCGTCCCGGAGGTGGGACTTTCCTTTGTAATGTGACACAGCACAGCCGTCATTGCTACCCCCTTGGCACCGTGCGCTGCCTCCTTAGCGTTGTTTGATTCCGTCATGGACCCTGCGCTGTTATGTTATCCCTTGGCCATGCACAGTTTGCGCTGCCCGTCCTCTGACATCATTTGTTGTCGTCCTGGCTGCGCCTGTGCGTCCACGCTGCCCGAAATCACACCTCGCAGTGTCGTCTAATGTGATCCCACAGTGGGCCTGGTATCCATGGCCATGCGCAGTGCATATACTAGCCTCTCACTCCCCTTCTTCACGCTTCTTCAGACTAGGCGGCGTCAGCTGATCCCTAATAGCATGCCACGGCCGTGACGCCGCACAGTCTGAAGAAGCAGGAAGGAGGTGAGTGAGAGGCGATGATATGCACTGCGCATGCCCATGGATCCCTGGCCCGCAGTGGGACTACATTAGATGACACTGCAAGGTTGGATCTCGGGCAGCTTGGACGCACAGGCACTGCCAGCCTGACACCTACATGATGTCAGAAGACGGGCACCGCTAACTGTGCATGGCCAAGGGATAACATTACAGTGCGGGCTCCGTGACAGAACCAAACAACGTTGAGGAGGTGGTGCCCGGCACCAAGGGGGTTGGAATGACGGCTGTGCTGTGTCACATTACAAAGGAAAGTCCCACTTCCGGGATGGTTTGACGGTGTGAGGGGACACATTATATGAGTGTGTACTTCAGCGTTTGCAAGGAGCATAATTTTCGGAGCCACCATTTTCCATGTGCAGTATTACTGCTGTACAAGATGGCTCTTTCAGCAACAAATGCCTGGGGGGGGGGGTTAAAGGTTCCCTTTCAACTTGCTCCACTGCAGGCTTCGGCCTACACTCTGCTCCTCTTTGATTCCCTGGGTTTCAACACTGTCAGTTGCCACCTGGAAGTGTTGTCTACACAGAAAAAAACACTAGGTGATGTGTCAGTGGGGTTCAGCACCGCCAGCTGTTCCCCTGCTGTGTAGTCGGCAACGTGTCCAGCACAAGCCACGCTGGCACAACAGAACAAAAGCTGCCACCAGTGCAGGCTTCGGCCTACACTCTGCTCCTCTCCTCCTCCTGCTGACCCTGGGCTCAAACACCGCTAGTTTTTGCCCGGAAGTGCTAGCTGCACAGAGAAAAACACCAGCCAATGTGTTAGTGGGGTTCAGCAACGCCAGCTGTTCCCCTGCTGTGTAGCCGGCAACGTGACCTGCAAACGCCATGCAGGCACAGGAACTGAAATTAAAAGGGAACCTGGCCCCACCCCCCCAGGTGTTTCTATGTATAACAGCCACCTAGTACAGCAGTACTGCTGCATTTGTACAAGGTGGCTGACTTTTTCTCCTTGCCCACGTGGAACTCAACACGTACAAAATGTGTCTCATTGAGACCATTCCACTGTCCCTGAGGTGTGACTTTCCTTTGTAATGATACGCAGCACCCCCCTTGGTAGCGTTTCCCGTCTTTTGTCATCATGGTTAGCTGGCTGCGCCTGTGCATCCGCCCTGCTAGAAACAACGCCCCTCGTTGTCATATTTATTTTGTCAGCGAGGGTGTGGTTTATGGGCACGAGCAGTGCATATGTTCGCCTGTCTTAACTCATCTCCTTCCGCCTTCTTCAGACTGTGCGGCCTCCTGGCCGTGGTAGGCGATAAGGGATCAGCTGAGGCCGCCCAGTCTGGAGCAGGTGTAAGGACATGTGTAAGCGGCCAACCTATTTACTGCACAAGGCCACGAATCCCAGCCACGCAGTGTGATTTTTTGAAAACACACTGTGGGTCTGGGATTCATGTCCATCGCTAACCGCAACGGCCGACATGAAATGAGGTCAGAAGACAGGAAGCGCTCACAGCGCATGGCCAAGGGATCACAATAGCGCAGACTCCTGTACAGCAAATAACAACGCTCAGGAATCTGCGCCCAGTACCTAGGTGCAAATTTTTACACCTGTGCTGCGTCTCGTTAAAAAGACAAGTCACGCCTCCACAACTGTTTGACAGTATAATGGGCTAAATAGTGTACGTGTTTTAGTCAGCGTGTGCAAGGAGCAAAACAAATAGAGCAACCTTTTACTTGTGCAGCATTAATGCTGCACAAGGTGTGGCTCTTGTACCTTGCAACACCTGAGGGGGGGGTTAAAGGTAACCTTTGAAATTGGTTCAACTAGGCTTCGGCCTACACTCTGCTTCTCTACTCCTCCTGCTGACCCTGGGCTCAAACACCGCTAGTTTTTGCCCGGAAATGCTAGCTGCACAGAGAAAAACACCAGCCAATGTGTTAGTGGGGTTCAGCACCGCCAGCTGTTCCCCTGCTGTGTAGTCGGCAACGTGTCCAGCACAAGCCACGCTGGCACAACCGACCAAAAGCTGCCACCAGTGCAGGCTTCGGCCTACACTTTGCTCCTCTCCTCCTCCTGCTGACCCTGGGCTCAAACAACGCCAGTTTCTGCCCGGACATGCTAGCTGCACAGAGAAAAACACCAGCCAATGTGTTAGTGGGGTTCAGCACCGCCTGCTGTTCCCCCGCTGTGTAGCCGGCATCGTGTCCAGCACAAGCCACGCTGGCACAACCGACCAAAAGCTGCCACCAGTGCAGGCTTCGGCCTACACTTTGCTCCTCTCCTCCTCCTCCTGCTGACCCTGGGCTCTAACACCGCTAGTTTTTGCCCGGACATGCAATCTGCACAGAGAAAAACACCAGTCAATGTGTCAGTGGGGTTCAGCAACGCCAGCTGTTCCCCTGCTGTGTAGCTTGCAACGTGACCTGCAAACGCCACGCAGGCACATGAACTGAAATTGAAGGGAGCCTGCCCCCCACCCACAGGTGTTTCTATGTATATCAGCCACCTTGTACAGCAGTACTGCTGCATTTGTACGAGGTGGCTGACTGTTTCTCCTTGCCCACGTGGAACTCAACACGTACAAAATGTGTCTCATTAGAGACCATTACAATGTCCCTGAGGTGTGACTTTCCTTTGTAATGACACGCAGCACCACCCTTGTTAGCGCTGCCCGTCTTTTGACATCATTGGTTAGCTGGCTGCGCCTGTGCATCTCCCCTGCTCGAAACAACGGCCCTCGGTGTCTTATTTTTTTGGACAGCGAGGGTGTGATTGATGGGCATGTGCAGTGCATATGTTTGCCTGTGTTCACTCATCTCCTTCCGCCTTCTTCAGACTGGGTGTCCTCATGGCCGCGGCAGGCGATAAGGGATCAGATGAGGCCGCCCAGTCTGAAGCAGGTGTAAGGACATGTGTGAGCGGCAAACATATTTAGTGCACCAGGGCACGAATCCCAGCACCGCAGTGTGATTTTTTAAAAACACACTGTGGGTCTGGGATTCATGTCCATCGCTAACCGCAACGGCCGACATGAAATGAGGTCAGAAGACAGGAAGCGCTCACAGCGCATGGCCAAGGGATCACAATAGCGCAGACTCCTGTACAGCAAATAAGAACGCTCAGGAATCTGCGCCCAGTACCTAGGTGCAAATTTTGACACCTGTGCTCCGTCTCGTTAAAAAGACAAGTCACGCCTCCACAACTGTTTGACAGTATAATGGGCTAAATAGTGTACGTGTTTTAGTCAGCGTGTGCAAGGAGCAAAACAAATAGAGCAACCTTTTACTTGTGCAGCATTAATGCTGCACAAGGTGTGGCTCTTGTACCTTGCAACACCTGAGGGGGGGGTTAAAGGTAACCTTTGAAATTGGTTCAACTAGGCTTCGGCCTACACTCTGCTCCTCTACTCCTCCTGCTGACCCTGGGCTCAAACACCGCTAGTTTTTGCCCGGAAATGCTAGCTGCACAGAGAAAAACACCAGCCAATGTGTTAGTGGGGTTCAGCACCGCCAGCTGTTCCCCTGCTGTGTAGTCGGCAACGTGTCCAGCACAAGCCACGCTGGCACAACCGACCAAAAGCTGCCACCAGTGCAGGCTTCGGCCTACACTTTGCTCCTCTCCTCCTCCTGCTGACCCTGGGCTCAAACAACGCCAGTTTCTGCCCGGACATGCTAGCTGCACAGAGAAAAACACCAGCCAATGTGTTAGTGGGGTTCAGCAACGCCAGCTGTTCCCCTGCTGTGTAGCTTGCAACGTGACCTGCAAACGCCACGCAGGCACATGAACTGAAATTGAAGGGAGCCTGCCCCCCACCCACAGGTGTTTCTATGTATATCAGCCACCTTGTACAGCAGTACTGCTGCATTTGTACGAGGTGGCTGACTTTTTCTCCTTGCCCACGTGGAACTCAACACGTACAAAATGTGTCTCATTAGAGACCATTACAATGTCCCTGAGGTGTGACTTTCCTTTGTAATGACACGCAGCACCCCCATTGTTAGCGCTGCCCGTCTCCTGACATCATTGGTTGGCTGGCTGTGCCTGTGCGTCCCCCCTGCCCGACACAACGCCCCCCGTTGTCTCATATATTTTGACTGCGAGGGTGTGATTGATGGGCACGAGCAGTGCATATGTTCCCCTGTTTTCACTCCCCTCCTTCCGCCTTCTTCTGACTGTGCGGCCTCATGGCCGCGGCATGCGATAAGGGATCAGCTGAGGCCGCCCAGTCTGAAGCAGGTGTAAGGACATGTGTGAGCGGCGATCATATTTACTGCACAAGGCCACGAATCCCAGCACCGCAGTGTGACTTTAGGAAAAGCCACTGTGGGTCTGGGATTTATGGCCATCGTTAACCGCACCGGCCAACATGAAATGAGGTCATGAGACGGCCTGCACTAACAGGGTATTGCCAAGGGATAACACAAGAGCGCAGACTCCTGTACAGCAAATAACAACGCTCAGGAATCTGCGCCCAGTACCTAGGTGCAAATTTTGACACCTGTGCTGCGTCTCGTTAAAAAGACAAGTCACGCCTCCACAACTGTTTGACAGTATAATGGGCTAAATAGTGTACGTGTTTAATTCAGCGTGTGCAAGGAGCAAAATTAAATAGAGCAACCTTTGACTTGTGCATCATTAATGCTGTTCAAGGTGTGGCTCTTGTACCTTGCAACACCTGAGGGGGGGGTTAAAGGTAACCTTTGAAATTGGTTCAACTAGGCTTCGGCCTACACTCTGCTCCTCTACTCCTCCTGCTGACCCTGGGCTCAAACAACGCCAGTTTCTGCCCGGAAATGCTAGCTGCACAGAGAAAAACACCAGCCAATGTGTTAGTGGGGTTCAGCACCGCCAGCTGTTCCCCTGCTGTGTAGTCGGCAACGTGTCCAGCACAAGCCACGCTGGCACAACAGAACAAAAGCTGCCACCAGTGCAGGCTGCGGCCTACACTTTGCTCCTCTCCTCCTCCTCCTGCTGACCCTGGGCTCTAACACCGCTAGTTTTTGCCCGGACATGCAATCTGCACAGAGAAAAACACCAGTCAATGTGTCAGTGGGGTTCAGCAACGCCAGCTGTTCCCCTGCTGTGTAGCTTGCAACGTGACCTGCAAACGCCACGCAGGCACATGAACTGAAATTGAAGGGAGCCTGCCCCCCACCCACAGGTGTTTCTATGTATAACAGCCACCTTGTACAGCAGTACTGCTGCATTTGTACAAGGTGGCTGACTTTTTCTCCTTGCACACGTGGAACTCAACAAGTACAAAATGTGTCTCATTACAGACCATTACAATGTCCCTGAGGTGTGACTTTCCTTTTTAATGACACGCAGCACCCCCATTGTTAGCGCTGCCCGTCTCCTGACATCATTGGTTGGCTGGCTGTGCCTGTGCGTCCCCCCTGTCCGACACAACGCCCCCCGTTGTCTCATATATTTTGACTGCGAGGGTGTGATTGATGGGCACGAGCAGTGCATATGTTCCCCTGTTTTCACTCCCCTCCTTCCGCCTTCTTCTGACTGTGCGGCCTCATGGCCGCGGCATGCGATAAGGGATCAGCTGAGGCCGCCCAGTCTGAAGCAGGTGTAAGGACATGTGTGAGCGGCGATCATATTTACTGCACAAGGCCACGAATCCCAGCACCGCAGTGTGACTTTAGGAAAAGCCACTGTGGGTCTGGGATTTATGGCCATCGTTAACCGCACCGGCCAACATGAAATGAGGTCATGAGACGGCCTGCACTAACAGGGTATTGCCAAGGGATAACACAAGAGCGCAGACTCCTGTACAGCAAATAACAACGCTCAGGAATCTGCGCCCAGTACCTAGGTGCAAATTTTGACACCTGTGCTGCGTCTCGTTAAAAACACAAGTCACGCCTCCACAACTGTTTGACAGTATAATGGGCTAAATAGTGTACGTGTTTAATTCAGCGTGTGCAAGGAGCAAAATTAAATAGAGCAACCTTTGACTTGTGCATCATTAATGCTGTTCAAGGTGTGGCTCTTGTACCTTGCAACACCTGAGGGGGGGGTTAAAGGTAACCTTTGAAATTGGTTCAACTAGGCTTCGGCCTACACTCTGCTCCTCTACTCCTCCTGCTGACCCTGGGCTCAAACAACGCCAGTTTCTGCCCGGAAATGCTAGCTGCACAGAGAAAAACACCAGCCAATGTGTTAGTGGGGTTCAGCACCGCCAGCTGTTCCCCTGCTGTGTAGTCGGCAACGTGTCCAGCACAAGCCACGCTGGCACAACAGAACAAAAGCTGCCACCAGTGCAGGCTGCGGCCTACACTTTGCTCCTCTCCTCCTCCTCCTGCTGACCCTGGGCTCTAACACCGCTAGTTTTTGCCCGGACATGCAATCTGCACAGAGAAAAACACCAGTCAATGTGTCAGTGGGGTTCAGCAACGCCAGCTGTTCCCCTGCTGTGTAGCTTGCAACGTGACCTGCAAACGCCACGCAGGCACATGAACTGAAATTGAAGGGAGCCTGCCCCCCACCCACAGGTGTTTCTATGTATAACAGCCACCTTGTACAGCAGTACTGCTGCATTTGTACAAGGTGGCTGACTTTTTCTCCTTGCACACGTGGAACTCAACAAGTACAAAATGTGTCTCATTACAGACCATTACAATGTCCCTGAGGTGTGACTTTCCTTTTTAATGACACGCAGCACCCCCATTGTTAGCGCTGCCCGTCTCCTGACATCATTGGTTGGCTGGCTGTGCCTGTGCGTCCCCCCTGTCCGACACAACGCCCCCCGTTGTCTCATATATTTTGACTGCGAGGGTGTGATTGATGGGCACGAGCAGTGCATATGTTCCCCTGTTTTCACTCCCCTCCTTCCGCCTTCTTCTGACTGTGCGGCCTCATGGCCGCGGCATGCGATAAGGGATCAGCTGAGGCCGCCCAGTCTGAAGCAGGTGTAAGGACATGTGTGAGCGGCGAACATATTTACTGCACAAGGCCACGAATCCCAGCACCGCAGTGTGACTTTAGGAAAAGCCACTATGGGTCTGGGATTTATGGCCATCGTTAACCGCACCGGCCAACATGAAATGAGGTCATGAGACGGCCTGCACTAACAGGGTATTGCCAAGGGATAACACAATAGCGCAGACTCCTGTACAGCAAATAACAACGCTCAGGAATCTGCGCCCAGTACCTAGGTGCAAATTTTGACACCTGTGCTGCGTCTCGTTAAAAAGACAAGTCACGCCTCCACAACTGTTTGACAGTATAATGGGCTAAATAGTGTACGTGTTTAATTCAGCGTGTGCAAGGAGCAAAATTAAATAGAGCAACCTTTGACTTGTGCATCATTAATGCTGTTCAAGGTGTGGCTCTTGTACCTTGCAACACCTGAGGGGGGGGGTTAAAGGTAACCTTTGAAATTGGTTCAACTAGGCTTCGGCCTACACTCTGCTCCTCTACTCCTCCTGCTGACCCTGGGCTCAAACAACGCTAGTTTTTGCCCGGAAATGCTAGCTGCACAGAGAAAAACACCAGCCAATGTGTTAGTGGGGTTCAGCACCGCCAGCTGTTCCCCCGCTGTGTAGCCGGCATCGTGTCCAGCACAAGCCACGCTGGCACAACCGACCAAAAGCTGCCACCAGTGCAGGCTTCGGCCTACACTTTGCTCCTCTCCTCCTCCTCCTGCTGACCCTGGGCTCTAACACCGCTAGTTTTTGCCCGGACATGCAATCTGCACAGAGAAAAACACCAGTCAATGTGTCAGTGGGGTTCAGCAACGCCAGCTGTTCCCCTGCTGTGTAGCTTGCAACGTGACCTGCAAACGCCACGCAGGCACATGAACTGAAATTGAAGGGAGCCTGCCCCCCACCCACAGGTGTTTCTATGTATATCAGCCACCTTGTACAGCAGTACTGCTGCATTTGTACGAGGTGGCTGACTGTTTCTCCTTGCCCACGTGGAACTCAACACGTACAAAATGTGTCTCATTAGAGACCATTACAATGTCCCTGAGGTGTGACTTTCCTTTGTAATGACACGCAGCACCACCCTTGTTAGCGCTGCCCGTCTTTTGACATCATTGGTTAGCTGGCTGCGCCTGTGCATCTCCCCTGCTCGAAACAACGGCCCTCGGTGTCTTATTTTTTTGGACAGCGAGGGTGTGATTGATGGGCATGTGCAGTGCATATGTTTGCCTGTGTTCACTCATCTCCTTCCGCCTTCTTCAGACTGGGTGTCCTCATGGCCTCGGCAGGCGATAAGGGATCAGATGAGGCCGTCCAGTCTGAAGCAGGTGTAAGGACATGTGTGAGCGGCAAACATATTTACTGCACCAGGGCACGAATCCCAGCACCGCAGTGTGATTTTTTAAAAACACACTGTGGGTCTGGGATTCATGTCCATCGCTAACCGCAACGGCCAACATGAAATGAGGTCATAAGACAGGAAGCGCTCACAGCGCATGGCCAAAGGATCACAAGAGCGCAGACTCCTGTACAGCAACTAACAACGCTCAGGAAGCTGCGCCCATGCAAAAAGGTGTTGTTTTCGACACCTGTGCTGCTTTTCTTTAAAAAGACAAGTCACGCCTCCACTACTGTTAAACAGTATAATGGGCTAAATAGTCTACGTGTTGCATTCAGCTTGTGCAAGTAGACAAATTAATAGAGCAACCTTTTACTTGTGCAGCATTAATGCTGCAGAAGGAGTGGCTCTTGTTCTTTGTAACACCTGAGGGGGGGTTAAAGGTAACCTTTGAAATTGGTTCAACTAGGCTTCGGCCTACACTCTGCTCCTCTCCTCCTCCTGCTGACCCTGGGCTCTAACAACGCTAGTTTTTGCCCGGAAATGCTAGCTGCACAGAGAAAAACACCAGCCAATGTGTTAGTGGGGTTCAGCAACGCCAGCTGTTCCCCCGCTGTGTAGCCGGCATCGTGTCCAGCACAAGCCACGCTGGCACAACCGACCAAAAGCTGCCACCAGTGCAGGCTTCGGCCTACACTTTGCTCCTCTCCTCCTCCTCCTGCTGACCCTGGGCTCAAACACCGCTAGTTTTTGCCCGGAAATGCTAGCTGCACAGAGAAAAACACCAGCCAATGTGTTAGTGGGGTTCAGCACCGCCAGCTGTTCCCCTGCTGTGCAGCTTGCAACGTGACCTGCAAACGCCACGCAGGCACATGAACTGAAATTGAAGGGAGCCTGGCCCCCACCCCCAGGTGTTTCTATGTATAACAGCCACCTTGTACAGCAGTACTGCTGCATTTGTACAAGGTGGCTGATGTTTTCTCCTTGCCCACGTGGAACTCAACACGTACAAAATGTGTCTCTTTGAGACCATTCCACTGTCCCTGAGGTGTGACTTTCCTTTCTAATGATACGCAGCACCCCCCTTGGTAGCGCTTCCCGTCTTCTGACATCATTGGTTGGCTACTTGCGCCTGTTCGTCCGCCCTGCCTGAATAAAATGCTCCTCGTTGTCTTAATTATTTTGACTGCGAGGGTGTGATTGATGGGCACGAGCAGTGCATATCTTCGCCTGTCTTAACTCATCTCCTTCAGCCTTCTTCAGACTGTGCAGCCTCATGGCCGCGGCATGCGAGAAGGGATCAGCAGAGGCCGCCCAGTCTGAAGCAGGTGTAAGGACGTGTGTGAGCGGCCAAAATATTTACTGCTCAAGGCCACGAATCCCAGCACCGCAGTGTGGCTTTATGAAAAGACACTGTGGGTCTGGGATTTATGGCCATCGTTAACCGCACCGGCCAACATGAAATGATGTCATAAGATGGGCAGCGCTAACAGGGCATTGCCAAGGGATAACACAAGAGCGCAGACTCCTGTACAGCAAATAACAACGCTCAGGAAGCTGCTCCAAGCACCAAGGCGTTATTTTGGACACCTGTGCTGCGTCTCATCAAAAAACCAAGTCACGCATCCACTACAGTTTGACTGTAGAATGGGGTAAATTGTGTATGTCTTTCATTCAGCGTGTGCAAGTAGACAAATTAATAGAGCAACCTTTCACTTGTGCAGCATTAATACTGCACAAGGTGTGTCTCTTGTACTTTGTAACACCTGAGGGGGGGGTTAAAGGTTTCCTTTGAAATTGGTTCAACTAAGCTTCGGCCTACACTCTGCTCCTCTCCTCCTCCTCCTGCTTCAACACGGGCTCTAACATCGCTAGTTTTTGCCCGCAAGTGCTAGCTGCACAGAGAAAAACACACGCCATTGTGTTAGTGGGGTTCAGCAACGCCAGCTGTTCCCCCAGTGTGTAGCCGGCAAAGTGTCCTGCAAACGCAACGCAGACACAAAGCTGCCTCCAGTGCAGGCTTCGGCCTACACTCATCTCCCCCTGCTTACCCTTTGCTCCAACACCGCTAGTTGGGGCTCTAGGAAGACAATCTTTAATAGGCAAGGCAACGCATCCGGGTTCCAGCACCGCCAGCTGGTTCTCGGCAGTGTTCTTGTCACAGGTACTCCCTCGTGCCAAGCCTGGTTTCAGCACCGTCAGCTGTTTCCGGGTTGTGTCAACTTCACTGAGACGCCTATGCTTGCCCCGTCGTGGTGCGGTCGAGTTAGCCAACTCCAGGGTGCCTCCAGTTTAGGAGCTTCCTATGTGGGCTGCGTGAACTGGTAGTCAAGGCTGGTTCTGTAGTGCCAGTAGGCCCAGCTCCCCCTGTAGGACTGTTGGGGTTCGGTAACTGCGGCTGCCTCGCGGCCTAGCTGTTCTCTCCTCTCCTGTGGACCTTGGGGTCCACCACCTGGTTCCAGCACCGTCAGCTGGTTCCGGGCCGAGCCTTTGGCTTAGGTGCCTCCTCCTGGGTATCCGAGTTCCGCCAACGCCAGGCGGTCCTTGGTAGTGCTTTTAAGCGCGGGCACCTACAGCTTAGTAACCGGGTTCCAGCACCGTCAGCTGGTCCTCGGTCGTGCCATTGGCTCTTGCACACTGGGGCAACGCATCCGGGTTCCAGCACCGCCAGCTGGTTCTCGGCAGTGTTTTTGTCACAGGTACTCCCTCGTGCCAAGCCTGGTTTCAGCACCGTCAGCTGTTTCCGGGTTGTGTCAAGCTCACTGAGACACCTATGCTTGCCTCGTCGTGGTGCGGTCGGGTTAGCCAACTCCAGGGTGCCTCCAGTTTAGGAGCTTCCTATGTGGGCTGCGTGAACTGGTAGTCAAGGCTGGTTCTGTAGTGCCAGTAGGCCCAGCTCCCCCTGTAGGACTGTTGGGGTTCGGTAACTGCGGCTGCCTCGCGGCCTAGCTGTTCTCTCCTCTCCTGTGGACCTTCGGGTCCACCACCTGGTTCCAGCACCGTCAGCTGGTTCCGGGCCGAGCCTTTGGCTTAGGTGCCTCCTCCTGGGTATCCGAGTTCCGCCAACGCCAGGCGGTCCTTGGTAGTGCTTTTAAGCGCGGGCACCTACAGCTTAGTAACCGGGTTCCAGCACCGTCAGCTGGTCCTCGGTCGTGCCATTGGCTCTTGCACACTGGGGCAACGCATCCGGGTTCCAGCACCGCCAGCTGGTTCTCGGCAGTGTTTTTGTCACAGGTACTCCCTCGTGCCAAGCCTGGTTTCAGCACCGTCAGCTGTTTCCGGGTTGTGTCAAGCTCACTGAGACACCTATGCTTGCCTCGTCGTGGTGCGGTCGGGTTAGCCAACTCCAGGGTGCCTCCAGTTTAGGAGCTTCCTATGTGGGCTGCGTGAACTGGTAGTCAAGGCTGGTTCTGTAGTGCCAGTAGGCCCAGCTCCCCCTGTAGGACTGTTGGGGTTCGGTAACTGCGGCTGCCTCGCGGCCTAGCTGTTCTCTCCTCTCCTGTGGACCTTGGGGTCCACCACCTGGTTCCAGCACCGTCAGCTGGTTCCGGGCCGAGCCTTTGGCTTAGGTGCCTCCTCCTGGGTATCCGAGTTCCGCCAACGCCAGGCGGTCCTTGGTAGTGCTTTTAAGCGCGGGCACCTACAGCTTAGTAACCGGGTTCCAGCACCGTCAGCTGGTCCTCGGTCGTGCCATTGGCTCTTGCACACTGGGGCAACGCATCCGGGTTCCAGCACCGCCAGCTGGTTCTCGGCAGTGTTTTTGTCACAGGTACTCCCTCGTGCCAAGCCTGGTTTCAGCACCGTCAGCTGTTTCCGGGTTGTGTCAAGCTCACTGAGACACCTATGCTTGCCTCGTCGTGGTGCGGTCGGGTTAGCCAACTCCAGGGTGCCTCCAGTTTAGGAGCTTCCTATGTGGGCTGCGTGAACTGGTAGTCAAGGCTGGTTCTGTAGTGCCAGTAGGCCCAGCTCCCCCTGTAGGACTGTTGGGGTTCGGTAACTGCGGCTGCCTCGCGGCCTAGCTGTTCTCTCCTCTCCTGTGGACCTTGGGGTCCACCACCTGGTTCCAGCACCGTCAGCTGGTTCCGGGCCGAGCCTTTGGCTTAGGTGCCTCCTCCTGGGTATCCGAGTTCCGCCAACGCCAGGCGGTCCTTGGTAGTGCTTTTAAGCGCGGGCACCTACAGCTTAGTAACCGGGTTCCAGCACCGTCAGCTGGTCCTCGGTCGTGCCATTGGCTCTTGCACACTGGGGCAACGCATCCGGGTTCCAGCACCGCCAGCTGGTTCTCGGCAGTGTTTTTGTCACAGGTACTCCCTCGTGCCAAGCCTGGTTTCAGCACCGTCAGCTGTTTCCGGGTTGTGTCAAGCTCACTGAGACACCTATGCTTGCCTCGTCGTGGTGCGGTCGGGTTAGCCAACTCCAGGGTGCCTCCAGTTTAGGAGCTTCCTATGTGGGCTGCGTGAACTGGTAGTCAAGGCTGGTTCTGTAGTGCCAGTAGGCCCAGCTCCCCCTGTAGGACTGTTGGGGTTCGGTAACTGCGGCTGCCTCGCGGCCTAGCTGTTCTCTCCTCTCCTGTGGACCTTGGGGTCCACCACCTGGTTCCAGCACCGTCAGCTGGTTCCGGGCCGAGCCTTTGGCTTAGGTGCCTCCTCCTGGGTATCCGAGTTCCGCCAACGCCAGGCGGTCCTTGGTAGTGCTTTTAAGCGCGGGCACCTACAGCTTAGTAACCGGGTTCCAGCACCGTCAGCTGGTCCTCGGTCGTGCCATTGGCTCTTGCACACTGGGGCAACGCATCCGGGTTCCAGCACCGCCAGCTGGTTCTCGGCAGTGTTTTTGTCACAGGTACTCCCTCGTGCCAAGCCTGGTTTCAGCACCGTCAGCTGTTTCCGGGTTGTGTCAAGCTCACTGAGACACCTATGCTTGCCTCGTCGTGGTGCGGTCGGGTTAGCCAACTCCAGGGTGCCTCCAGTTTAGGAGCTTCCTATGTGGGCTGCGTGAACTGGTAGTCAAGGCTGGTTCTGTAGTGCCAGTAGGCCCAGCTCCCCCTGTAGGACTGTTGGGGTTCGGTAACTGCGGCTGCCTCGCGGCCTAGCTGTTCTCTCCTCTCCTGTGGACCTTCGGGTCCACCACCTGGTTCCAGCACCGTCAGCTGGTTCCGGGCCGAGCCTTTGGCTTAGGTGCCTCCTCCTGGGTATCCGAGTTCCGCCAACGCCAGGCGGTCCTTGGTAGTGCTTTTAAGCGCGGGCACCTACAGCTTAGTAACCGGGTTCCAGCACCGTCAGCTGGTCCTCGGTCGTGCCATTGGCTCTTGCACACTGGGGCAACGCATCCGGGTTCCAGCACCGCCAGCTGGTTCTCGGCAGTGTTTTTGTCACAGGTACTCCCTCGTGCCAAGCCTGGTTTCAGCACCGTCAGCTGTTTCCGGGTTGTGTCAAGCTCACTGAGACACCTATGCTTGCCTCGTCGTGGTGCGGTCGGGTTAGCCAACTCCAGGGTGCCTCCAGTTTAGGAGCTTCCTATGTGGGCTGCGTGAACTGGTAGTCAAGGCTGGTTCTGTAGTGCCAGTAGGCCCAGCTCCCCCTGTAGGACTGTTGGGGTTCGGTAACTGCGGCTGCCTCGCGGCCTAGCTGTTCTCTCCTCTCCTGTGGACCTTGGGGTCCACCACCTGGTTCCAGCACCGTCAGCTGGTTCCGGGCCGAGCCTTTGGCTTAGGTGCCTCCTCCTGGGTATCCGAGTTCCGCCAACGCCAGGCGGTCCTTGGTAGTGCTTTTAAGCGCGGGCACCTACAGCTTAGTAACCGGGTTCCAGCACCGTCAGCTGGTCCTCGGTCGTGCCATTGGCTCTTGCACACTGGGGCAACGCATCCGGGTTCCAGCACCGCCAGCTGGTTCTCGGCAGTGTTTTTGTCACAGGTACTCCCTCGTGCCAAGCCTGGTTTCAGCACCGTCAGCTGTTTCCGGGTTGTGTCAAGCTCACTGAGACACCTATGCTTGCCTCGTCGTGGTGCGGTCGGGTTAGCCAACTCCAGGGTGCCTCCAGTTTAGGAGCTTCCTATGTGGGCTGCGTGAACTGGTAGTCAAGGCTGGTTCTGTAGTGCCAGTAGGCCCAGCTCCCCCTGTAGGACTGTTGGGGTTCGGTAACTGCGGCTGCCTCGCGGCCTAGCTGTTCTCTCCTCTCCTGTGGACCTTCGGGTCCACCACCTGGTTCCAGCACCGTCAGCTGGTTCCGGGCCGAGCCTTTGGCTTAGGTGCCTCCTCCTGGGTATCCGAGTTCCGCCAACGCCAGGCGGTCCTTGGTAGTGCTTTTAAGCGCGGGCACCTACAGCTTAGTAACCGGGTTCCAGCACCGTCAGCTGGTCCTCGGTCGTGCCATTGGCTCTTGCACACTGGGGCAACGCATCCGGGTTCCAGCACCGCCAGCTGGTTCTCGGCAGTGTTTTTGTCACAGGTACTCCCTCGTGCCAAGCCTGGTTTCAGCACCGTCAGCTGTTTCCGGGTTGTGTCAAGCTCACTGAGACACCTATGCTTGCCTCGTCGTGGTGCGGTCGGGTTAGCCAACTCCAGGGTGCCTCCAGTTTAGGAGCTTCCTATGTGGGCTGCGTGAACTGGTAGTCAAGGCTGGTTCTGTAGTGCCAGTAGGCCCAGCTCCCCCTGTAGGACTGTTGGGGTTCGGTAACTGCGGCTGCCTCGCGGCCTAGCTGTTCTCTCCTCTCCTGTGGACCTTCGGGTCCACCACCTGGTTCCAGCACCGTCAGCTGGTTCCGGGCCGAGCCTTTGGCTTAGGTGCCTCCTCCTGGGTATCCGAGTTCCGCCAACGCCAGGCGGTCCTTGGTAGTGCTTTTAAGCGCGGGCACCTACAGCTTAGTAACCGGGTTCCAGCACCGTCAGCTGGTCCTCGGTCGTGCCATTGGCTCTTGCACACTGGGGCAACGCATCCGGGTTCCAGCACCGCCAGCTGGTTCTCGGCAGTGTTTTTGTCACAGGTACTCCCTCGTGCCAAGCCTGGTTTCAGCACCGTCAGCTGTTTCCGGGTTGTGTCAAGCTCACTGAGACACCTATGCTTGCCTCGTCGTGGTGCGGTCGGGTTAGCCAACTCCAGGGTGCCTCCAGTTTAGGAGCTTCCTATGTGGGCTGCGTGAACTGGTAGTCAAGGCTGGTTCTGTAGTGCCAGTAGGCCCAGCTCCCCCTGTAGGACTGTTGGGGTTCGGTAACTGCGGCTGCCTCGCGGCCTAGCTGTTCTCTCCTCTCCTGTGGACCTTGGGGTCCACCACCTGGTTCCAGCACCGTCAGCTGGTTCCGGGCCGAGCCTTTGGCTTAGGTGCCTCCTCCTGGGTATCCGAGTTCCGCCAACGCCAGGCGGTCCTTGGTAGTGCTTTTAAGCGCGGGCACCTACAGCTTAGTAACCGGGTTCCAGCACCGTCAGCTGGTCCTCGGTCGTGCCATTGGCTCTTGCACACTGGGGCAACGCATCCGGGTTCCAGCACCGCCAGCTGGTTCTCGGCAGTGTTTTTGTCACAGGTACTCCCTCGTGCCAAGCCTGGTTTCAGCACCGTCAGCTGTTTCCGGGTTGTGTCAAGCTCACTGAGACACCTATGCTTGCCTCGTCGTGGTGCGGTCGGGTTAGCCAACTCCAGGGTGCCTCCAGTTTAGGAGCTTCCTATGTGGGCTGCGTGAACTGGTAGTCAAGGCTGGTTCTGTAGTGCCAGTAGGCCCAGCTCCCCCTGTAGGACTGTTGGGGTTCGGTAACTGCGGCTGCCTCGCGGCCTAGCTGTTCTCTCCTCTCCTGTGGACCTTCGGGTCCACCACCTGGTTCCAGCACCGTCAGCTGGTTCTCGGCAGTGTCTTTTGCTCTTGTACCTTCTGCTCCCCATCCTGGTTCCAGTACCGTCAGCTGGTTCCGGGCAGAGCCTTTGGCTTAGGTGCCTCCTTCTGGGTATCCAAGTTCCACCAACGTCAGGTGGTCCTTGGTAGTGCTTTCAGGCACGGGTACCTCCTGCTTAGTAACCGGGTTCCAGTAACGTCAGCTGGTCCTCGGTAGTTCCATTGGCTCTTGGACCTTCGGCTACCCATCCGGGTTCCAGTACCGTCAGCTGGTTCTCGGCAGTGTCTTTTGCTCTTGTACCTTCTGCTCCCCATCCTGGTTCCAGTAACGTCAGCTGGTTCCGGGCAGAGCCTTTGGCTTAGGTGCCTCCTTCTGGGTATCCGAGTTCCGTCAACGTCAGGCGGTCCTTGGTAGTGCTTTTTAGCACGGGTACCTCCTGCTTAGTAACCGGGTTCCAGTAACGTCAGCTGGTCCTCGGTAGTTCCATAGGCTCTTGAACCTTCGGGTAGCCATCCGAGTTCCAGTTCCATCAGCTGGTTCTTGGCATTTTCTCAGCCTTCTTGTACCTTCTGCTACATTTCCAAGTTGAAGACCCTAACGTCGACGACCCGGAAGACCACCACGATGACGACGACACGGAAGACCACCCCGATGACGACGACGACGACGGCGGAGACGACGACGGCGGAGATGACGACACTGGAGACGACGACCCTGGAGACGACAACATGGAAGACCGAGAAGCAGAAGAACAAGAGGCTGCAGAACAAAGAGCAGAAGAACATTAAGCATAAGACTTAATATCAGAGCAAAAGATATTATCTAAATTATATGCAGAAGAAGACTAAGCAGTGTATGGGGGTGAGTCCGTTCCTCCTCGTGGTGCCCCTGGATAAAGCCTGATGCTGCAGGCCAAACTGAACGCGGACAAATGTAACTTTTGTGACTGGCAGAACGGAAGGTGTAATCTTCAAACTTTTATAGATAACAACTACGGGAATGCCTGTCACAAATGAGAATATGATGAAGAAGTAGAATAGGAAGAATAATAACAGTGGAATAAAAAGAATATGTAGAATAAGAAGAATAATAATAGTTGAATAAAATGAATATGAAGAATGTAATAAAAAAAAAAAAATAGGTAGAAGATGAAGAAGAAGATGAATAAGGTGAAGAAGTTGATGTCAAAGATGCTGATGATGATGAAGATGAAAGTGTGGGAAAAGAAAAAAAAAAAGAAAAAAAAGAAGGGGAAGGGCGTGGAATAGTGAAACATCAATATCTGACAAAATAAAAAAAAAATTTACATAGTCAATATCTTTGTCACTCCGAACGTCTTAAAAAAAAACAAAAAACATGCTATTCTATTTGATTGGGATAAACCTCTATGACTTTAATGTCTCCGCCACCTCCCCAAATACATCCGGCATTATTCTTAGTTGTTTTCCTTCATGTAGAATGAACCTACAAGGAAAGAAAGGGTTTATTTTAATTCCGATATTTTGGTCCCATTGACTTGCATTGGGATCGGGTATCGGTATCGGCGATATCCGATATTTTTTGAATATCGGCCGATCCAAACCGATACCGATACTTTCCGATATCGGAAGGTATCGCTCAACACTATTAACCAGTCATCGTTCTCACAACACTGAGGACCAGTCATTCGAAATGACTTCTCCATGCATTTTATGCATTGGTAAAAGCACTATGATGAAAAGTGTGATATGTTTTCAGGTATCTCCTATACTAATAGAGCCACATGCTCACCGGTTTGCCACATGATGTAGGCCTATGGACTGAACAAGAAACCACCAAAAATTTTAACCAGTCATCGTTCTCACAACACTGAGGACCAGTCATTCGAAATGACTTCTCCATGCATTTTATGCATTGGTAAAAGCACTATGATGAAAAGTGTGATATGTTTTCAGGTATCTCCTATACTAATAGAGCCACATGCTCACCGGTTTGCCACATGATGTAGGCCTATGGACTGAACAAGAAACCACCAAAAATTTTAACCAGTCATCGTTCTCACAACACTGAGGACCAGTCATTCGAAATGACTTCGCCATGCATTTTATGCATTGGTAAAAGCACTATGATGAAAAGTGTGATGTTTTCAGGTATCTCCTATACTAATAGAGCCACATGCTCACCGGTTTGCCACATGATGTAGGCCTATGGACTGAACAAGAAACCACCAAAAAATTTTAACCAGTCATCGTTCTCACAACACTGAGGACCAGTCATTCGAAATGACTTCTCCATGCATTTTATGCATTGGTAAAAGCACTATGATGAAAAGTGTGATGTTTTCAGGTATCTCCTATACTAATAGAGCCACATGCTCACCGGTTTGCCACATGATGTAGGCCTATGGACTGAACAAGAAACCACCAAAAATTTTAACCAGTCATCGTTCTCACAACACTGAGGACCAGTCATTCGAAATGACTTCTCCATGCATTTTATGCATTGGTAAAAGCACTATGATGAAAAGTGTGATATGTTTTCAGGTATCTCCTATACTAATAGAGTCACATGCTCACCGGTTTGCCACATGATGTAGGCCTATGGACTGAACAAGAAACCACCAAAAATTTTAACCAGTCATCGTTCTCACAACACTGAGGACCAGTCATTCGAAATGACTTCTCCATGCATTTTATGCATTGGTAAAAGCACTATGATGAAAAGTGTGATATGTTTTCAGGTATCTCCTATACTAATAGAGCCACATGCTCACCGGTTTGCCACATGATGTAGGCCTATGGACTGAACAAGAAACCACCAAAAATTTTAACCAGTCATCGTTCTCACAACACTGAGGACCAGTCATTCGAAATGACTTCTCCATGCATTTTATGCATTGGTAAAAGCACTATGATGAAAAGTGTGATATGTTTTCAGGTATCTCCTATACTAATAGAGCCACATGCTCACCGGTTTGCCACATGATGTAGGCCTATGGACTGAACAAGAAACCACCAAAAATTTTAACCAGTCATCGTTCTCACAACACTGAGGACCAGTCATTCGAAATGACTTCTCCATGCATTTTATGCATTGGTAAAAGCACTATGATGAAAAGTGTGATATGTTTTCAGGTATCTCCTATACTAATAGAGCCACATGCTCACCGGTTTGCCACATGATGTAGGCCTATGGACTGAACAAGAAACCACCAAAAATTTTAACCAGTCATCGTTCTCACAACACTGAGGACCAGTCATTCGAAATGACTTCTCCATGCATTTTATGCATTGGTAAAAGCACTATGATGAAAAGTGTGATATGTTTTCAGGTATCTCCTATACTAATAGAGCCACATGCTCACCGGTTTGCCACATGATGTAGGCCTATGGACTGAACAAGAAACCACCAAAAATTTTAACCAGTCATCGTTCTCACAACACTGAGGACCAGTCATTCGAAATGACTTCTCCATGCATTTTATGCATTGGTAAAAGCACTATGATGAAAAGTGTGATATGTTTTCAGGTATCTCCTATACTAATAGAGCCACATGCTCACCGGTTTGCCACATGATGTAGGCCTATGGACTGAACAAGAAACCACCAAAAATTTTAACCAGTCATCGTTCTCACAACACTGAGGACCAGTCATTCGAAATGACTTCTCCATGCATTTTATGCATTGGTAAAAGCACTATGATGAAAAGTGTGATATGTTTTCAGGTATCTCCTATACTAATAGAGCCACATGCTCACCGGTTTGCCACATAATGTAGGCCTATGGACTGAACAAGAAACCACCAAAAATTTTAACCAGTCATCGTTCTCACAACACTGAGGACCAGTCATTCGAAATGACTTCTCCATGCATTGTATGCATTGGTAAAAGCACTATGATGAAAAGTGTGATATGTTTTCAGGTATCTCCTATACTAATAGAGCCACATGCTCACCGATTTGCCACATGATGTAGGCCTATGAACTGAACAAGAAACCACCAAAAATTTTAACCAGTCATCGTTCTCACAACACTGAGGACCAGTCATTCGAAATGACTTCTCCATGCATTTTATGCATTGGTAAAAGCACTATGATGAAAAGTGTGATATGTTTTCAGGTATCTCCTATACTAATAGAGCCACATGCTCACCGCTTTGCCACATGATGTAGGCCTATGGACTGAACAAGAAACCACCAAAAATTTTAATCAGTCATCGTTCTCACAACACTGAGGACCAGTCATTCGAAATGACTTCTCCATGCATTTTATGCATTGGTAAAAGCACTATGATGAAAAGTGTGATATGTTTTCAGGTATCTCCTATACTAATAGAGCCACATGCTCACCGGTTTGCCACATGATGTAGGCCTATGGACTGAACAAGAAACCACCAACAATTTTAACCAGTCATCGTTCTCACAACACTGAGGACCAGTCATTCGAAATGACTTCTCCATGCATTTTATGCATTGGTAAAAGCACTATGATGAAAAGTGTGATATGTTTTCAGGTATCTCCTATACTAATAGAGCCACATGCTCACCGGTTTGCCACATGATGTAGGCCTATGGACTGAACAAGAAACCACCAAAAATTTTAACCAGTCATCGTTCTCACAACACTGAGGACCAGTCATTCGAAATGACTTCTCCATGCATTTTATGCATTGGTAAAAGCACTATGATGAAAAGTGTGATATGTTTTCAGGTATCTCCTATACTAATAGAGCCACATGCTCACCGGTTTGCCACATGATGTAGGCCTATGGACTGAACAAGAAACCACCAAAAATTTTAACCAGTCATCGTTCTCACAACACTGAGGACCAGTCATTCGAAATGACTTCTCCATGCATTTTATGCATTGGTAAAAGCACTATGATGAAAAGTGTGATATGTTTTCAGGTATCTCCTATACTAATAGAGCCACATGCTCACCGGTTTGCCACATGATGTAGGCCTATGGACTGAACAAGAAACCACCAAAAATTTTAACCAGTCATCGTTCTCACAACACTGAGGACCAGTCATTCGAAATGACTTCTCCATGCATTTTATGCATTGGTAAACGCACTATGATGAAAAGTGTGATATGTTTTCAGGTATCTCCTATACTAATATAGCCACATGCTCACCGGTTTGCCACATAATGTAGGCCTATGGACTGAACAAGAAACCACCAAAAATTTTAACCAGTCATCGTTCTCACAACACTGAGGACCAGTCATTCGAAATGACTTCTCCATGCATTTTATGCATTGGTAAAAGCACTATGATGAAAAGTGTGATATGTTTTCAGGTATCTCCTATACTAATAGAGCCACATGCTCACCGGTTTGCCACATGATGTAGGCCTATGGACTGAACAAGAAACCACCAAAAATTTTAACCAGTCATCGTTCTCACAACACTGAGGACCAGTCATTCGAAATGACTTCTCCATGCATTTTATGCATTGGTAAACGCACTATGATGAAAAGTGTGATATGTTTTCAGGTATCTCCTATACTAATATAGCCACATGCTCACCGGTTTGCCACATAATGTAGGCCTATGGACTGAACAAGAAACCACCAAAAATTTTAACCAGTCATCGTTCTCACAACACTGAGGACCAGTCATTCGAAATGACTTCTCCATGCATTTTATGCATTGGTAAAAGCACTATGATGAAAAGTGTGATATGTTTTCAGGTATCTCCTATACTAATAGAGCCACATGCTCACCGGTTTGCCACATGATGTAGGCCTATGGACTGAACAAGAAACCACCAAAAATTTTAACCAGTCATCGTTCTCACAACACTGAGGACCAGTCATTCGAAATGACTTCTCCATGCATTTTATGCATTGGTAAAAGCACTATGATGAAAAGTGTGATATGTTTTCAGGTATCTCCTATACTAATAGAGCCACATGCTCACCGGTTTGCCACATGATGTAGGCCTATGGACTGAACAAGAAACCACCAAAAATTTTAACCAGTCATCGTTCTCACAACACTGAGGACCAGTCATTCGAAATGACTTCTCCATGCATTTTATGCATTGGTAAAAGCACTATGATGAAAAGTGTGATATGTTTTCAGGTATCTCCTATACTAATAGAGCCACATGCTCACCGGTTTGCCACATGATGTAGGCCTATGGACTGAACAAGAAACCACCAAAAATTTTAACCAGTCATCGTTCTCACAACACTGAGGACCAGTCATTCGAAATGACTTCTCCATGCATTTTATGCATTGGTAAAAGCACTATGATGAAAAGTGTGATATGTTTTCAGGTATCTCCTATACTAATAGAGCCACATGCTCACCGGTTTGCCACATGATGTAGGCCTATGGACTGAACAAGAAACCACCAAAAATTTTAACCAGTCATCGTTCTCACAACACTGAGGACCAGTCATTCGAAATGACTTCTCCATGCATTTTATGCATTGGTAAAAGCACTATGATGAAAAGTGTGATATGTTTTCAGGTATCTCCTATACTAATAGAGCCACATGCTCACCGGTTTGCCACATGATGTAGGCCTATGGACTGAACAAGAAACCACCAAAAATTTTAACCAGTCATCGTTCTCACAACACTGAGGACCAGTCATTCGAAATGACTTCTCCATGCATTTTATGCATTGGTAAAAGCACTATGATGAAAAGTGTGATATGTTTTCAGGTATCTCCTATACTAATAGAGCCACATGCTCACCGGTTTGCCACATGATGTAGGCCTATGGACTGAACAAGAAACCACCAAAAATTTTAACCAGTCATCGTTCTCACAACACTGAGGACCAGTCATTCGAAATGACTTCTCCATGCATTTTATGCATTGGTAAAAGCACTATGATGAAAAGTGTGATATGTTTTCAGGTATCTCCTATACTAATAGAGCCACATGCTCACCGGTTTGCCACATGATGTAGGCCTATGGACTGAACAAGAAACCACCAAAAATGTTAACCAGTCATCGTTCTCACAACACTGAGGACCAGTCATTCGAAATGACTTCTCCATGCATTTTATGCATTGGTAAAAGCACTATGATGAAAAGTGTGATATGTTTTCAGGTATCTCCTATACTAATAGAGCCACATGCTCACCGGTTTGCCACATGATGTAGGCCTATGGAATGAACAAGAAACCACCAAAAATTTTAACCAGTCATCGTTCTCACAACATTGAGGACCAGTCATTCGAAATGACTTCTCCATGCATTTTATGCATTGGTAAAAGCACTATGATGAAAAGTGTGATATGTTTTCAGGTATCTCCTATACTAATAGAGCCACATGCTCACCGGTTTGCCACATGATGTAGGCCTATGGACTGAACAAGAAACCACCAAAAATTTTAACCAGTCATCGTTCTCACAACACTGAGGACCAGTCATTCGAAATGACTTCTCCATGCATTTTATGCATTGGTAAAAGCACTATGATGAAAAGTGTGATATGTTTTCAGGTATCTCCTATACTAATAGAGCCACATGCTCACCGGTTTGCCACATGATGTAGGCCTATGGACTGAACAAGAAACCACCAAAAATTTTAACCAGTCATCGTTCTCACAACACTGAGGACCAGTCATTCGAAATTACTTCTCCATGCATTTTATGCATTGGTAAAAGCACTATGATGAAAAGTGTGATATGTTTTCAGGTATCTCCTATACTAATAGAGCCACATGCTCACCGGTTTGCCACATGATGTAGGCCTATGGACTGAACAAGAAACCACCAAAAATTTTAACCAGTCATCGTTCTCACAACACTGAGGACCAGTCATTCGAAATGACTTCTCCATGCATTTTATGCATTAGTAAAAGCACTATGATGAAAAGTGTGATATGTTTTCAGGTATCTCCTATACTAATAGAGCCACATGCTCACCGGTTTGCCACATGATGTAGGCCTATGGACTGAACAAGAAACCACCAAAAATTTTAACCAGTCATCGTTCTCACAACACTGAGGACCAGTCATTCGAAATGACTTCTCCATGCATTTTATGCATTGGTAAAAGCACTATGATGAAAAGTGTGATATGTTTTCAGGTATCTCCTATACTAATAGAGCCACATGCTCACCGGTTTGCCACATGATGTAGGCCTATGGACTGAACAAGAAACCACCAAAAATGTTAACCAGTCATCGTTCTCACAACACTGAGGACCAGTCATTCGAAATGACTTCTCCATGCATTTTATGCATTGGTAAAAGCACTATGATGAAAAGTGTGATATGTTTTCAGGTATCTCCTATACTAATAGAGCCACATGCTCACCGGTTTGCCACATGATGTAGGCCTATGGACTGAACAAGAAACCACCAAAAATTTTAACCAGTCATCGTTCTCACAACATTGAGGACCAGTCATTCGAAATGACTTCTCCATGCATTTTATGCATTGGTAAAAGCACTATGATGAAAAGTGTGATATGTTTTCAGGTATCTCCTATACTAATAGAGCCACATGCTCACCGGTTTGCCACATGATGTAGGCCTATGGACTGAACAAGAAACCACCAAAAATTTTAACCAGTCATCGTTCTCACAACACTGAGGACCAGTCATTCGAAATGACTTCTCCATGCATTTTATGCATTGGTAAAAGCACTATGATGAAAAGTGTGATATGTTTTCAGGTATCTCCTATACTAATAGAGCTACATGCTCACCGGTTTGCCACATGATGTAGGCCTATGGACTGAACAAGAAACCACCAAAAATTTTAACCAGTCATCGTTCTCACAACACTGAGGACCAGTCATTCGAAATGACTTCTCCATGCATTTTATGCATTGGTAAAAGCACTATGATGAAAAGTGTGATATGTTTTCAGGTATCTCCTATACTAATAGAGCCACATGCTCACCGGTTTGCCACATGATGTAGGCCTATGGACTGAACAAGAAACCACCAAAAATTTTAACCAGTCATCGTTCTCACAACACTGAGGACCAGTCATTCGAAATTACTTCTCCATGCATTTTATGCATTGGTAAAAGCACTATGATGAAAAGTGTGATATGTTTTCAGGTATCTCCTATACTAATAGAGCCACATGCTCACCGGTTTGCCACATGAAGTAGGCCTATGGACTGAACAAGAAACCACCAAAAATTTTAACCAGTCATCGTTCTCACAACACTGAGGACCAGTCATTCGAAATGACTTCTCCATGCATTTTATGCATTAGTAAAAGCACTATGATGAAAAGTGTGAGATGTTTTCAGGTATCTCCTATACTAATAGAGCCACATGCTCACCGGTTTGCCACATGATGTAGGCCTATGGACTGAACAAGAAACCACCAAAAATTTTAACCAGTCATCGTTCTCACAACACTGAGGACCAGTCATTCGAAATGACTTCTCCATGCATTTTATGCATTGGTAAAAGCACTATGATGAAAAGTGTGATATGTTTTCAGGTATCTCCTATACTAATAGAGCCACATGCTCACCGGTTTGCCACATGATGTAGGCCTATGGACTGAACAAGAAACCACCAAAAATTTTAACCAGTCATCGTTCTCACAACACTGAGGACCAGTCATTCGAAATGACTTCTCCATGCATTTTATGCATTGGTAAAAGCACTATGATGAAAAGTGTGATATGTTTTCAGATATCTCCTATACTAATAGAGCCACATGCTCACCGGTTTGCCACATGATGTAGGCCTATGGACTGAACAAGAAACCACCAAAAATTTTAACCAGTCATCGTTCTCACAACACTGAGGACCAGTCATTCGAAATGACTTCTCCATGCATTTTATGCATTGGTAAAAGCACTATGATGAAAAGTGTGATATGTTTTCAGGTATCTCCTATACTAATAGAGCCACATGCTCACCGGTTTGCCACATGATGTAGGCCTATGGACTGAACAAGAAACCACCAAAAATTTTAACCAGTCATCGTTCTCACAACACTGAGGACCAGTCATTCGAAATGACTTCTCCATGCATTTTATGCATTGGTAAAAGCACTATGATGAAAAGTGTGATGTTTTCTGGTATCTCCTATACTAATAGAGCCACATGCTCACCGGTTTGCCACATGATGTACGCCTATGGATTGAACAAGAAACCACCAAAAATTTTAACCAGTCATCGTTCTCACAACACTGAGGACCAGTCATTCGAAATGACGTCTCCATGCATTTTATGCATTGGTAAAAGCACTATGATGAAAAGTGTGATATGTTTTCAGGTATCTCCTATACTAATAGAGCCACATGCTCACCGGTTTGCCACATGATGTAGGCCTATGGACTGAACAAGAAACCACCAAAAATTTTAACCAGTCATCGTTCTCACAACACTGAGGACCAGTCATTCAAAATGACTTCTCCATGCATTTTATGCATTGGTAAAAGCACTATGATGAAAAGTGTGATATGTTTTCAGGTATCTCCTATACTAATAGAGCCACATGCTCACCGGTTTGCCACATGATGTAGGCCTATGGACTGAACAAGAAACCACCAAAAATTTTAACCAGTCATCGTTCTCACAACACTGAGGACCAGTCATTCGAAATGACTTCTCCATGCATTTTATGCATTGGTAAAAGCACTATGATGAAAAGTGTGATATGTTTTCAGGTATCTCCTATACTAATAGAGCCACATGCTCACCGGTTTGCCACATGATGTAGGCCTATGGACTGAACAAGAAACCACCAAAAATTTTAACCAGTCATCGTTCTCACAACACTGAGGACCAGTCATTCGAAATGACTTCTCCATGCATGTTATGCATTGGTAAAAGCACTATGATGAAAAGTGTGATATGTTTTCAGGTATCTCCTATACTAATAGAGCCACATGCTCACCGGTTTGCCACATGATGTAGGCCTATGGACTGAACAAGAAACCACCAAAAATTTTAACCAGTCATCGTTCTCACAACACTGAGGACCAGTCATTCGAAATGACTTCTCCATGCATTTTATGCATTGGTAAAAGCACTATGATGAAAAGTGTGATATGTTTTCAGGTATCTCCTATACTAATAGAGCCACATGCTCACCGGTTTGCCACATGATGTAGGCCTATGGACTGAACAAGAAACCACCAAAAATTTTAACCAGTCATCGTTCTCACAACACTGAGGACCAGTCATTCGAAATGACTTCTCCATGCATTTTATGCATTGGTAAAAGCACTATGATGAAAAGTGTGATATGTTTTCAGATATCTCCTATACTAATAGAGCCACATGCTCACCGGTTTGCCACATGATGTAGGCCTATGGACTGAACAAGAAACCACCAAAAATTTTAACCAGTCATCGTTCTCACAACACTGAGGACCAGTCATTCGAAATGACTTCTCCATGCATTTTATGCATTGGTAAAAGCACTATGATGAAAAGTGTGATATGTTTTCAGGTATCTCCTATACTAATAGAGCCACATGCTCACCGGTTTGCCACATGATGTAGGCCTATGGACTGAACAAGAAACCACCAAAAATTTTAACCAGTCATCGTTCTCACAACACTGAGGACCAGTCATTCGAAATGACTTCTCCATGCATTTTATGCATTGGTAAAAGCACTATGATGAAAAGTGTGATATGTTTTCAGGTATCTCCTATACTAATAGAGCCACATGCTCACCGGTTTGCCACATGATGTAGGCCTATGGACTGAACAAGAAACCACCAAAAATTTTAACCAGTCATCGTTCTCACAACACTGAGGACCAGTCATTCGAAATGACTTCTCCATGCATTTTATGCATTGGTAAAAGCACTATGATGAAAAGTGTGATATGTTTTCAGGTATCTCCTATACTAATAGAGCCACATGCTCACCGGTTTGCCACATGATGTAGGCCTATGGACTGAACAAGAAACCACCAAAAATTTTAACCAGTCATCGTTCTCACAACACTGAGGACCAGTCATTCAAAATGACTTCTCCATGCATTTTATGCATTGGTAAAAGCACTATGATGAAAAGTGTGATATGTTTTCAGGTATCTCCTATACTAATAGAGCCACATGCTCACCGGTTTGCCACATGATGTAGGCCTATGGACTGAACAAGAAACCACCAAAAATTTTAACCAGTCATCGTTCTCACAACACTGAGGACCAGTCATTCGAAATGACTTCTCCATGCATTTTATGCATTGGTAAAAGCACTATGATGAAAAGTGTGATATGTTTTCAGGTATCTCCTATACTAATAGAGCCACATGCTCACCGGTTTGCCACATGATGTAGGCCTATGGACTGAACAAGAAACCACCAAAAATTTTAACCAGTCATCATTCTCACAACACTGAGGACCAGTCATTCGAAATGACTTCTCCATGCATTTTATGCATTGGTAAAAGCACTATGATGAAAAGTGTGATATGTTTTCAGGTATCTCCTATACTAATAGAGCCACATGCTCACCGGTTTGCCACATGATGTAGGCCTATGGACTGAACAAGAAACCACCAAAAATTTTAACCAGTCATCGTTCTCACAACACTGAGGACCAGTCATTCGAAATGACTTCTCCATGCATTTTATGCATTGGTAAAAGCACTATGATGAAAAGTGTGATATGTTTTCAGGTATCTCCTATACTAATAGAGCCACATGCTCACCGGTTTGCCACATGATGTAGGCCTATGGACTGAACAAGAAACCACCAAAAATTTTAACCAGTCATCGTTCTCACAACACTGAGGACCAGTCATTCGAAATGACTTCTCCATGCATTTTATGCATTGGTAAAAGCACTATGATGAAAAGTGTGATATGTTTTCAGGTATCTCCTATACTAATAGAGCCACATGCTCACCGGTTTGCCACATGATGTAGGCCTATGGACTGAACAAGAAACCACCAAAAATTTTAACCAGTCATCGTTCTCACAACACTGAGGACCAGTCATTCGAAATGACTTCTCCATGCATTTTATGCATTGGTAAAAGCACTATGATGAAAAGTGTGATATGTTTTCAGGTATCTCCTATACTAATAGAGCCACATGCTCACCGGTTTGCCACATGATGTAGGCCTATGGACTGAACAAGAAACCACCAAAAATTTTAACCAGTCATCGTTCTCACAACACTGAGGACCAGTCATTCGAAATGACTTCTCCATGCATTTTATGCATTGGTAAAAGCACTATGATGAAAAGTGTGATATGTTTTCAGGTATCTCCTATACTAATAGAGCCACATGCTCACCGGTTTGCCACATGATGTAGGCCTATGGACTGAACAAGAAACCACCAAAAATTTTAACCAGTCATCGTTCTCACAACACTGAGGACCAGTCATTCGAAATGACTTCTCCATGCATTTTATGCATTGGTAAAAGCACTATGATGAAAAGTGTGATATGTTTTCAGGTATCTCCTATACTAATAGAGCCACATGCTCACCGGTTTGCCACATGATGTAGGCCTATGGACTGAACAAGAAACCACCAAAAATTTTAACCAGTCATCGTTCTCACAACACTGAGGACCAGTCATTCGAAATGACTTCTCCATGCATTTTATGCATTGGTAAAAGCACTATGATGAAAAGTGTGATATGTTTTCAGGTATCTCCTATACTAATAGAGCCACATGCTCACCGGTTTGCCACATGATGTAGGCCTATGGACTGAACAAGAAACCACCAAAAATTTTAACCAGTCATCGTTCTGAGGACCAGTCATTCGAAATGACTTCTCCATGCATTTTATGCATTGGTAAAAGCACTATGATGAAAAGTGTGATATGTTTTCAGGTATCTCCTATACTAATAGAGCCACATGCTCACCGGTTTGCCACATGATGTAGGCCTATGGACTGAACAAGAAACCACCAAAAATTTTAACCAGTCATCGTTCTCACAACACTGAGGACCAGTCATTCGAAATGACTTCTCCATGCATTTTATGCATTGGTAAAAGCACTATGATGAAAAGTGTGATATGTTTTCAGGTATCTCCTATACTAATAGAGCCACATGCTCACCGGTTTGCCACATGATGTAGGCCTATGGACTGAACAAGAAACCACCAAAAATTTTAACCAGTCATCGTTCTCACAACACTGAGGACCAGTCATTCGAAATGACTTCTCCATGCATTTTATGCATTGGTAAAAGCACTATGATGAAAAGTGTGATATGTTTTCAGGTATCTCCTATACTAATAGAGCCACATGCTCACCGGTTTGCCACATGATGTAGGCCTATGGACTGAACAAGAAACCACCAAAAATTTTAACCAGTCATCGTTCTCACAACACTGAGGACCAGTCATTCGAAATGACTTCTCCATGCATTTTATGCATTGGTAAAAGCACTATGATGAAAAGTGTGATATGTTTTCAGGTATCTCCTATACTAATAGAGCCACATGCTCACCGGTTTGCCACATGATGTAGGCCTATGGACTGAACAAGAAACCACCAAAAATTTTAACCAGTCATCGTTCTCACAACACTGAGGACCAGTCATTCGAAATGACTTCTCCATGCATTTTATGCATTGGTAAAAGCACTATGATGAAAAGTGTGATATGTTTTCAGGTATCTCCTATACTAATAGAGCCACATGCTCACCGGTTTGCCACATGATGTAGGCCTATGGACTGAACAAGAAACCACCAAAAATTTTAACCAGTCATCGTTCTCACAACACTGAGGACCAGTCATTCGAAATGACTTCTCCATGCATTTTATGCATTGGTAAAAGCACTATGATGAAAAGTGTGATATGTTTTCAGGTATCTCCTATACTAATAGAGCCGCATGCTCACCGGTTTGCCACATGATGTAGGCCTATGGACTGAACAAGAAACCACCAAAAATTTTAACCAGTCATCGTTCTCACAACACTGAGGACCAGTCATTCGAAATGACTTCTCCATGCATTTTATGCATTGGTAAAAGCACTATGATGAAAAGTGTGATATGTTTTCAGGTATCTCCTATACTAATAGAGCCACATGCTCACCGGTTTGCCACATGATGTAGGCCTATGGACTGAACAAGAAACCACCAAAAATTTTAACCAGTCATCGTTCTCACAACACTGAGGACCAGTCATTCGAAATGACTTCTCCATGCATTTTATGCGTTGGTAAAAGCACTATGATGAAAAGTGTGATATGTTTTCAGGTATCTCCTATACTAATAGAGCCACATGCTCACCGGTTTGCCACATGATGTAGGCCTATGGACTGAACAAGAAACCACCAAAAATTTTAACCAGTCATCATTCTCACAACACTGAGGACCAGTCATTCGAAATGACTTCTCCATGCATTTTATGCATTGGTAAAAGCACTATGATGAAAAGTGTGATATGTTTTCAGGTATCTCCTATACTAATAGAGCCACATGCTCACCGGTTTGCCACATGATGTAGGCCTATGGACTGAACAAGAAACCACCAAAAATTTTAACCAGTCATCGTTCTCACAACACTGAGGACCAGTCATTCGAAATGACTTCTCCATGCATTTTATGCATTGGTAAAAGCACTATGATGAAAAGTGTGATATGTTTTCAGGTATCTCCTATACTAATAGAGCCACATGCTCACCGGTTTGCCACATGATGTAGGCCTATGGACTGAACAAGAAACCACCAAAAATTTTAACCAGTCATCGTTCTCACAACACTGAGGACCAGTCATTCGAAATGACTTCTCCATGCATTTTATGCATTGGTAAAAGCACTATGATGAAAAGTGTGATATGTTTTCAGGTATCTCCTATACTAATAGAGCCACATGCTCACCGGTTTGCCACATGATGTAGGCCTATGGACTGAACAAGAAACCACCAAAAATTTTAACCACTCATCGTTCTCACAACACTGAGGACCAGTCATTCGAAATGACTTCTCCATGCATTTTATGCATTGGTAAAAGCACTATGATGAAAAGTGTGATATGTTTTCAGGTATCTCCTATACTAATAGAGCCACATGCTCACCGGTTTGCCACATGATGTAGGCCTATGGACTGAACAAGAAACCACCAAAAATTTTAACCAGTCATCGTTCTCACAACACTGAGGACCAGTCATTCGAAATGACTTCTCCATGCATTTTATGCATTGGTAAAAGCACTATGATGAAAAGTGTGATATGTTTTCAGGTATCTCCTATACTAATAGAGCCACATGCTCACCGGTTTGCCACATGATGTAGGCCTATGGACTGAACAAGAAACCACCAAAAATTTTAACCAGTCATCATTCTCACAACACTGAGGACCAGTCATTCGAAATGACTTCTCCATGCATTTTATGCATTGGTAAAAGCACTATGATGAAAAGTGTGATATGTTTTCAGGTATCTCCTATACTAATAGAGCCACATGCTCACCGGTTTGCCACATGATGTAGGCCTATGGACTGAACAAGAAACCACCAAAAATTTTAACCAGTCATCGTTCTCACAACACTGAGGACCAGTCATTCGAAATGACTTCTCCATGCATTTTATGCATTGGTAAAAGCACTATGATGAAAAGTGTGATATGTTTTCAGGTATCTCCTATACTAATAGAGCCACATGCTCACCGGTTTGCCACATGATGTAGGCCTATGGACTGAACAAGAAACCACCAAAAATTTTAACCAGTCATCGTTTTCACAACACTGAGGACCAGTCATTCGAAATGACTTCTCCATGCATTTTATGCATTGGTAAAAGCACTATGATGAAAAGTGTGATATGTTTTCAGGTATCTCCTATACTAATAGAGCCACATGCTCACCGGTTTACCACATGATGTAGGCCTATGGACTGAACAAGAAACCACCAAACATTTTAACCAGTCATCGTTCTCACAACACTGAGGACCAGTCATTCGAAATGACTAATCCATGCATTTTTTGCATTGGTAAAAGCACTATGATGAAAAGTGTGATATGTTTTCAGGTATCTCCTATACTAATAGAGCCACATGCTCACCGGTTTGCCACATGATGTAGGCCTATGGACTGAACAAGAAACCACCAAAAATTTTAACCAGTCATCGTTCTCACAACACTGAGGACCAGTCATTCGAAATGACTTCTCCATGCATTTTATGCATTGGTAAAAGCACTATGATGAAAAGTGTGATATGTTTTCAGGTATCTCCTATACTAATAGAGCCACATGCTCACCGGTTTGCCACATGATGTAGGCCTATGGACTGAACAAGAAACCACCAAAAATTTTAACCAGTCATCGTTCTCACAACACTGAGGACCAGTCATTCGAAATGACTTCTCCATGCATTTTATGCATTGGTAAAAGCACTATGATGAAAAGTGTGATATGTTTTCAGGTAACATGCTCACGGTTTGCCACATGATGTAGGCCTATGGACTGAACAAGAAACCACCAAAAATTTTAACCAGTCATCATTCTCACAACACTGAGGACCAGTCATTCGAAATGACTTCTCCATGGCAGTTTTATGCATTGGTAAAAGCACTTATAGATGAAAAGTGTGATTATGTTTTCAGGTATCTCCTATACTAATAGAGCCACATGCTCACACGGTTTGCCACATGATGTAGGCCTATGGACTGAACAAGAAACCACCAAAAATTTTTAACCAGTCATCGTTCTCACAACACTGAGGACCAGTCATTCGAAATGACTTCTCCATGCATTTTATGCATTGGTAAAAGCACTATGATGAAAAGTGTGATATGTTTTCAGGTATCTCCTATACTAATAGAGCCACATGCTCACCGGTTTGCCACATGATGTAGGCCTATGGACTGAACAAGAAACCACCAAAAATTTTAACCAGTCATCGTTCTCACAACACTGAGGACCAGTCATTCGAAATGACTTCTCCATGCATTTTATGCATTGGTAAAAGCACTATGATGAAAAGTGTGATATGTTTTCAGGTATCTCCTATACTAATAGAGCCACATGCTCACCGGTTTGCCACATGATGTAGGCCTATGGACTGAACAAGAAACCACCAAAAATTTTAACCAGTCATCGTTCTCACAACACTGAGGACCAGTCATTCGAAATGACTTCTCCATGCATTTTATGCATTGGTAAAAGCACTATGATGAAAAGTGTGATATGTTTTCAGGTATCTCCTATACTAATAGAGCCACATGCTCACCGGTTTGCCACATGATGTAGGCCTATGGACTGAACAAGAAACCACCAAAAATTTTAACCAGTCATCGTTCTCACAACACTGAGGACCAGTCATTCGAAATGACTTCTCCATGCATTTTATGCATTGGTAAAAGCACTATGATGAAAAGTGTGATATGTTTTCAGGTATCTCCTATACTAATAGAGCCACATGCTCACCGGTTTGCCACATGATGTAGGCCTATGGACTGAACAAGAAACCACCAAAAATTTTAACCAGTCATCGTTCTCACAACACTGAGGACCAGTCATTCGAAATGACTTCTCCATGCATTTTATGCATTGGTAAAAGCACTATGATGAAAAGTGTGATATGTTTTCAGGTATCTCCTATACTAATAGAGCCACATGCTCACCGGTTTGCCACATGATGTAGGCCTATGGACTGAACAAGAAACCACCAAAAATTTTAACCAGTCATCGTTCTCACAACACTGAGGACCAGTCATTCGAAATGACTTCTCCATGCATTTTATGCATTGGTAAAAGCACTATGATGAAAAGTGTGATATGTTTTCAGGTATCTCCTATACTAATAGAGCCACATGCTCACCGGTTTGCCACATGATGTAGGCCTATGGACTGAACAAGAAACCACCAAAAATTTTAACCAGTCATCGTTCTCACAACACTGAGGACCAGTCATTCGAAATGACTTCTCCATGCATTTTATGCATTGGTAAAAGCACTATGATGAAAAGTGTGATATGTTTTCAGGTATCTCCTATACTAATAGAGCCACATGCTCACCGGTTTGCCACATGATGTAGGCCTATGGACTGAACAAGAAACCACCAAAAATTTTAACCAGTCATCGTTCTCACAACACTGAGGACCAGTCATTCGAAATGACTTCTCCATGCATTTTATGCATTGGTAAAAGCACTATGATGAAAAGTGTGATATGTTTTCAGGTATCTCCTATACTAATAGAGCCACATGCTCACCGGTTTGCCACATGATGTAGGCCTATGGACTGAACAAGAAACCACCAAAAATTTTAACCAGTCATCGTTCTCACAACACTGAGGACCAGTCATTCGAAATGACTTCTCCATGCATTTTATGCATTGGTAAAAAGCACTACGATGAAAAGTGTGATATGTTTTCAGGTATCTCCTATACTAATAGAGCCACATGCTCACCGGTTTGCCACATGATGTAGGCCTATGGACTGAACAAGAAACCACCAAAAAATTTTAACCAGTCATCGTTCTCACAACACTGAGGACCAGTCATTCGAAATGACTTCTCCATGCATTTTATGCATTGGTAAAAGCACTATGATGAAAAGTGTGATATGTTTTCAGGTATCTCCTATACTAATAGAGCCACATGCTCACCGGTTTGCCACATGATGTAGGCCTATGGACTGAACAAGAAACCACCAAAAATTTTAACCAGTCATCGTTCTCACAACACTGAGGACCAGTCATTCGAAATGACTTCTCCATGCATTTTATGCATTGGTAAAAGCACTATGATGAAAAGTGTGATATGTTTTCAGGTATCTCCTATACTAATAGAGCCACATGCTCACACGCTTTGCCACATGATGTAGGCCTATGGACTGAACAAGAAACCACCAAAAATTTTAACCAGTCATCGTTCCTCACAACACTGAGGACCAGTCATTCGAAATGACTTCTCCATGCATTTTATGCATTGGTAAAAGCACTATGATGAAAAGTGTGATATGTTTTCAGGTATCTCCTATACTAATAGAGCCACATGCTCACCGTTTGCCACATGATGTAGGCCTATGGACTGAACAAGAAACCACCAAAAATTTTAACCAGTCATCGTTCTCACAACACTGAGGACCAGTCATTCGAAATGACTTCTCCATGCATTTTATGCATTGGTAAAAGCACTATGATGAAAAGTGTGATATGTTTTCAGGTATCTCCTATACTAATAGAGCCACATGCTCACCGGTTTGCCACATGATGTAGGCCTATGGACTGAACAAGAAACCACCAAAAATTTTAACCAGTCATCGTTCTCACAACACTGAGGACCAGTCATTCGAAATGACTTCTCCATGCATTTTATGCATTGGTAAAAGCACTATGATGAAAAGTGTGATATGTTTTCAGGTATCTCCTATACTAATAGAGCCACATGCTCACGGTTTGCCACATGATGTAGGCCTATGGACTGAACAAGAAACCACCAAAAATTTTAACCAGTCATCGTTCTCACAACACTGAGGACCAGTCATTCGAAATGACTTCTCCATGCATTTTATGCATTGGTAAAAGCACTATGATGAAAAGTGTGATATGTTTTCAGGTATCTCCTATACTAATAGAGCCACATGCTCACCGGTTTGCCACATGATGTAGGCCTATGGACTGAACAAGAAACCACCAAAAATTTTAACCAGTCATCGTTCTCACAACACTGAGGACCAGTCATTCGAAATGACTTCTCCATGCATTTTATGCATTGGTAAAAGCACTATGATGAAAAGTGTGATATGTTTTCAGGTATCTCCTATACTAATAGAGCCACATGCTCACCGGTTTGCCACATGATGTAGGCCTATGGACTGAACAAGAAACCACCAAAAATTTTAACCAGTCATCGTTCTCACAACACTGAGGACCAGTCATTCGAAATGACTTCTCCATGCATTTTATGCATTGGTAAAAGCACTATGATGAAAAGTGTGATATGTTTTCAGGTATCTCCTATACTAATAGAGCCACATGCTCACCGCTTTGCCACATGATGTAGGCCTATGGACTGAACAAGAAACCACCAAAAATTTTAACCAGTCATCGTCCTCACAACACTGAGGACCAGTCATTCGAAATGACTTCTCCATGCATTTTATGCATTGGTAAAAGCACTATGATGAAAAGTGTGATATGTTTTCAGGTATCTCCTATACTAATAGAGCCACATGCTCACCGGTTTGCCACATGATGTAGGCCTATGGACTGAACAAGAAACCACCAAAAATTTTAACCAGTCATCGTTCTCACAACACTGAGGACCAGTCATTCGAAATGACTTCTCCATGCATTTTATGCATTGGTAAAAGCACTATGATGAAAAGTGTGATATGTTTTCAGGTATCTCCTATACTAATAGAGCCACATGCTCACCGGTTTGCCACATGATGTAGGCCTATGGACTGAACAAGAAACCACCAAAAATTTTAACCAGTCATCGTTCTCACAACACTGAGGACCAGTCATTCGAAATGACTTCTCCATGCATTTTATGCATTGGTAAAAGCACTATGATGAAAAGTGTGATATGTTTTCAGGTATCTCCTATACTAATAGAGCCACATGCTCACCGGTTTGCCACATGATGTAGGCCTATGGACTGAACAAGAAACCACCAAAAATTTTAACCAGTCATCGTTCTCACAACACTGAGGACCAGTCATTCGAAATGACTTCTCCATGCATTTTATGCATTGGTAAAAGCACTATGATGAAAAGTGTGATATGTTTTCAGGTATCTCCTATACTAATAGAGCCACATGCTCACCGGTTTGCCACATGATGTAGGCCTATGGACTGAAACAAGAAACCACCAAAAATTTTAACCAGTCATCGTTCTCACAACACTGAGGACCAGTCATTCGAAATGACTTCTCCATGCATTTTATGCATTGGTAAAAGCACTATGATGAAAAGTGTGATATGTTTTCAGGTATCTCCTATACTAATAGAGCCACATGCTCACCGGTTTGCCACATGATGTAGGCCTATGGACTGAACAAGAAACCACCAAAAATTTTAACCAGTCATCGTTCTCACAACACTGAGGACCAGTCATTCGAAATGACTTCTCCATGCATTTTATGCATTGGTAAAAGCACTATGATGAAAAGTGTGATATGTTTTCAGGTATCTCCTATACTAATAGAGCCACATGCTCACCGGTTTGCCACATGATGTAGGCCTATGGACTGAACAAGAAACCACCAAAAATTTTAACCAGTCATCGTTCTCACAACACTGAGGACCAGTCATTCGAAATGACTTCTCCATGCATTTTATGCATTGGTAAAAGCACTATGATGAAAAGTGTGATATGTTTTCAGGTATCTCCTATACTAATAGAGCCACATGCTCACCGGTTTGCCACATGATGTAGGCCTATGGACTGAACAAGAAACCACCAAAAATTTTAACCAGTCATCGTTCTCACAACACTGAGGACCAGTCATTCGAAATGACTTCTCCATGCATTTTATGCATTGGTAAAAGCACTATGATGAAAAGTGTGATATGTTTTCAGGTATCTCCTATACTAATAGAGCCACATGCTCACCGGTTTGCCACATGATGTAGGCCTATGGACTGAACAAGAAACCACCAAAAATTTTAACCAGTCATCGTTCTCACAACACTGAGGACCAGTCATTCGAAATGACTTCTCCATGCATTTTATGCATTGGTAAAAGCACTATGATGAAAAGTGTGATATGTTTTCAGGTATCTCCTATACTAATAGAGCCACATGCTCACCGGTTTGCCACATGATGTAGGCCTATGGACTGAACAAGAAACCACCAAAAATTTTAACCAGTCATCGTTCTCACAACACTGAGGACCAGTCATTCGAAATGACTTCTCCATGCATTTTATGCATTGGTAAAAGCACTATGATGAAAAGTGTGATATGTTTTCAGGTATCTCCTATACTAATAGAGCCACATGCTCACCGGTTTGCCACATGATGTAGGCCTATGGACTGAACAAGAAACCACCAAAAATTTTAACCAGTCATCGTTCTCACAACACTGAGGACCAGTCATTCGAAATGACTTCTCCATGCATTTTATGCATTGGTAAAAGCACTATGATGAAAAGTGTGATATGTTTTCAGGTATCTCCTATACTAATAGAGCCACATGCTCACCGGTTTGCCACATGATGTAGGCCTATGGACTGAACAAGAAACCACCAAAAATTTTAACCAGTCATCGTTCTCACAACACTGAGGACCAGTCATTCGAAATGACTTCTCCATGCATTTTATGCATTGGTAAAAGCACTATGATGAAAAGTGTGATATGTTTTCAGGTATCTCCTATACTAATAGAGCCACATGCTCACCGGTTTGCCACATGATGTAGGCCTATGGACTGAACAAGAAACCACCAAAAATTTTAACCAGTCATCGTTCTCACAACACTGAGGACCAGTCATTCGAAATGACTTCTCCATGCATTTTATGCATTGGTAAAAGCACTATGATGAAAAGTGTGATATGTTTTCAGGTATCTCCTATACTAATAGAGCCACATGCTCACCGGTTTGCCACATGATGTAGGCCTATGGACTGAACAAGAAACCACCAAAAATTTTAACCAGTCATCGTTCTCACAACACTGAGGACCAGTCATTCGAAATGACTTCTCCATGCATTTTATGCATTGGTAAAAGCACTATGATGAAAAGTGTGATATGTTTTCAGGTATCTCCTATACTAATAGAGCCACATGCTCACCGGTTTGCCACATGATGTAGGCCTATGGACTGAACAAGAAACCACCAAAAATTTTAACCAGTCATCGTTCTCACAACACTGAGGACCAGTCATTCGAAATGACTTCTCCATGCATTTTATGCATTGGTAAAAGCACTATGATGAAAAGTGTGATATGTTTTCAGGGTATCTCCTATACTAATAGAGCCACATGCTCACCGGTTTGCCACATGATGTAGGCCTATGGACTGAACAAGAAACCACCAAAAATTTTAACCAGTCATCGTTCTCACAACACTGAGGACCAGTCATTCGAAATGACTTCTCCATGCATTTTATGCATTGGTAAAAGCACTATGATGAAAAGTGTGATATGTTTTCAGGTATCTCCTATACTAATAGAGCCACATGCTCACCGGTTTGCCACATGATGTAGGCCTATGGACTGAACAAGAAACCACCAAAAATTTTAACCAGTCATCGTTCTCACAACACTGAGGACCAGTCATTCGAAATGACTTCTCCATGCATTTTATGCATTGGTAAAAGCACTATGATGAAAAGTGTGATATGTTTTCAGGTATCTCCTATACTAATAGAGCCACATGCTCACCGGTTTGCCACATGATGTAGGCCTATGGACTGAACAAGAAACCACCAAAAATTTTAACCAGTCATCGTTCTCACAACACTGAGGACCAGTCATTCGAAATGACTTCTCCATGCATTTTATGCATTGGTAAAAGCACTATGATGAAAAGTGTGATATGTTTTCAGGTATCTCCTATACTAATAGAGCCACATGCTCACCGGTTTGCCACATGATGTAGGGCCTATGGACTGAACAAGAAACCACCAAAAATTTTAACCAGTCATCGTTCTCACAACACTGAGGACCAGTCATTCGAAATGACTTCTCCATGCATTTTATGCATTGGTAAAAGCACTATGATGAAAAGTGTGATATGTTTTCAGGTATCTCCTATACTAATAGAGCCACATGCTCACCGGTTTGCCACATGATGTAGGCCTATGGACTGAACAAGAAACCACCAAAAATTTTAACCAGTCATCGTTCTCACAACACTGAGGACCAGTCATTCGAAATGACTTCTCCATGCATTTTATGCATTGGTAAAAGCACTATGATGAAAAGTGTGATATGTTTTCAGGTATCTCCTATACTAATAGAGCCACATGCTCACCGGTTTGCCACATGATGTAGGCCTATGGACTGAACAAGAAACCACCAAAAATTTTAACCAGTCATCGTTCTCACAACACTGAGGACCAGTCATTCGAAATGACTTCTCCATGCATTTTATGCATTGGTAAAAGCACTATGATGAAAAAGTGTGATATGTTTTCAGGTATCTCCTATACTAATAGAGCCACATGCTCACCGGTTTGCCACATGATGTAGGCCTATGGACTGAACAAGAAACCACCAAAAATTTTAACCAGTCATCGTTCTCACAACACTGAGGACCAGTCATTCGAAATGACTTCTCCATGCATTTTATGCATTGGTAAAAGCACTATGATGAAAAGTGTGATATGTTTTCAGGTATCTCCTATACTAATAGAGCCACATGCTCACCGGTTTGCCACATGATGTAGGCCTATGGACTGAACAAGAAACCACCAAAAATTTTAACCAGTCATCGTTCTCACAACACTGAGGACCAGTCATTCGAAATGACTTCTCCATGCATTTTATGCATTGGTAAAAGCACTATGATGAAAAGTGTGATATGTTTTCAGGTATCTCCTATACTAATAGAGCCACATGCTCACCGGTTTGCCACATGATGTAGGCCTATGGACTGAACAAGAAACCACCAAAAATTTTAACCAGTCATCGTTCTCACAACACTGAGGACCAGTCATTCGAAATGACTTCTCCATGCATTTTATGCATTGGTAAAAGCACTATGATGAAAAGTGTGATATGTTTTCAGGTATCTCCTATACTAATAGAGCCACATGCTCACCGGTTTGCCACATGATGTAGGCCTATGGACTGAACAAGAAACCACCAAAAATTTTAACCAGTCATCGTTCTCACAACACTGAGGACCAGTCATTCGAAATGACTTCTCCATGCATTTTATGCATTGGTAAAAGCACTATGATGAAAAGTGTGATATGTTTTCAGGTATCTCCTATACTAATAGAGCCACATGCTCACCGGTTTGCCACATGATGTAGGCCTATGGACTGAACAAGAAACCACCAAAAATTTTAACCAGTCATCGTTCTCACAACACTGAGGACCAGTCATTCGAAATGACTTCTCCATGCATTTTATGCATTGGTAAAAGCACTATGATGAAAAGTGTGATATGTTTTCAGGTATCTCCTATACTAATAGAGCCACATGCTCACCGGTTTGCCACATGATGTAGGCCTATGGACTGAACAAGAAACCACCAAAAATTTTAACCAGTCATCGTTCTCACAACACTGAGGACCAGTCATTCGAAATGACTTCTCCATGCATTTTATGCATTGGTAAAAGCACTATGATGAAAAGTGTGATATGTTTTCAGGTATCTCCTATACTAATAGAGCCACATGCTCACCGGTTTGCCACATGATGTAGGCCTATGGACTGAACAAGAAACCACCAAAAATTTTAACCAGTCATCGTTCTCACAACACTGAGGACCAGTCATTCGAAATGACTTCTCCATGCATTTTATGCATTGGTAAAAGCACTATGATGAAAAGTGTGATATGTTTTCAGGTATCTCCTATACTAATAGAGCCACATGCTCACCGGTTTGCCACATGATGTAGGCCTATGGACTGAACAAGAAACCACCAAAAATTTTAACCAGTCATCGTTCTCACAACACTGAGGACCAGTCATTCGAAATGACTTCTCCATGCATTTTATGCATTGGTAAAAGCACTATGATGAAAAGTGTGATATGTTTTCAGGTATCTCCTATACTAATAGAGCCACATGCTCACCGGTTTGCCACATGATGTAGGCCTATGGACTGAACAAGAAACCACCAAAAATTTTAACCAGTCATCGTTCTCACAACACTGAGGACCAGTCATTCGAAATGACTTCTCCATGCATTTTATGCATTGGTAAAAGCACTATGATGAAAAGTGTGATATGTTTTCAGGTATCTCCTATACTAATAGAGCCACATGCTCACCGGTTTGCCACATGATGTAGGCCTATGGACTGAACAAGAAACCACCAAAAATTTTAACCAGTCATCGTTCTCACAACACTGAGGACCAGTCATTCGAAATGACTTCTCCATGCATTTTATGCATTGGTAAAAGCACTATGATGAAAAGTGTGATATGTTTTCAGGTATCTCCTATACTAATAGAGCCACATGCTCACCGGTTTGCCACATGATGTAGGCCTATGGACTGAACAAGAAACCACCAAAAATTTTAACCAGTCATCGTTCTCACAACACTGAGGACCAGTCATTCGAAATGACTTCTCCATGCATTTTATGCATTGGTAAAAGCACTATGATGAAAAGTGTGATATGTTTTCAGGTATCTCCTATACTAATAGAGCCACATGCTCACCGGTTTGCCACATGATGTAGGCCTATGGACTGAACAAGAAACCACCAAAAATTTTAACCAGTCATCGTTCTCACAACACTGAGGACCAGTCATTCGAAATGACTTCTCCATGCATTTTATGCATTGGTAAAAGCACTATGATGAAAAGTGTGATATGTTTTCAGGTATCTCCTATACTAATAGAGCCACATGCTCACCGGTTTGCCACATGATGTAGGCCTATGGACTGAACAAGAAACCACCAAAAATTTTAACCAGTCATCGTTCTCACAACACTGAGGACCAGTCATTCGAAATGACTTCTCCATGCATTTTATGCATTGGTAAAAGCACTATGATAAAAAGTGTGATATGTTTTCAGGTATCTCCTATACTAATAGAGCCACATGCTCACCGGTTTGCCACATGATGTAGGCCTATGGACTGAACAAGAAACCACCAAAAATTTTAACCAGTCATCGTTCTCACAACACTGAGGACCAGTCATTCGAAATGACTTCTCCATGCATTTTATGCATTGGTAAAAGCACTATGATGAAAAGTGTGATATGTTTTCAGGTATCTCCTATACTAATAGAGCCACATGCTCACCGGTTTGCCACATGATGTAGGCCTATGGACTGAACAAGAAACCACCAAAAATTTTAACCAGTCATCGTTCTCACAACACTGAGGACCAGTCATTCGAAATGACTTCTCCATGCATTTTATGCATTGGTAAAAGCACTATGATGAAAAGTGTGATATGTTTTCAGGTATCTCCTATACTAATAGAGCCACATGCTCACCGGTTTGCCACATGATGTAGGCCTATGGACTGAACAAGAAACCACCAAAAATTTTAACCAGTCATCGTTCTCACAACACTGAGGACCAGTCATTCGAAATGACTTCTCCATGCATTTTATGCATTGGTAAAAGCACTATGATGAAAAGTGTGATATGTTTTCAGGTATCTCCTATACTAATAGAGCCACATGCTCACCGGTTTGCCACATGATGTAGGCCTATGGACTGAACAAGAAACCACCAAAAATTTTAACCAGTCATCGTTCTCACAACACTGAGGACCAGTCATTCGAAATGACCTCTCCATGCATTTTATGCATTGGTAAAAGCACTATGATGAAAAGTGTGATATGTTTTCAGGTATCTCCTATACTAATAGAGCCACATGCTCACCGGTTTGCCACATGATGTAGGCCTATGGACTGAACAAGAAACCACCAAAAATTTTAACCAGTCATCGTTCTCACAACACTGAGGACCAGTCATTCGAAATGACTTCTCCATGCATTTTATGCATTGGTAAAAGCACTATCATGAAAAGTGTGATATGTTTTCAGGTATCTCCTATACTAATAGAGCCACATGCTCACCGGTTTGCCACATGATGTAGGCCTATGGACTGAACAAGAAACCACCAAAAATTTTAACCAGTCATCGTTCTCACAACACTGAGGACCAGTCATTCGAAATGACTTCTCCATGCATTTTATGCATTGGTAAAAGCACTATGATGAAAAGTGTGATATGTTTTCAGGTATCTCCTATACTAATAGAGCCACATGCTCACCAGGTTTGCCACATGATGTAGGCCTATGGACTGAACAAGAAACCACCAAAAATTTTAACCAGTCATCGTTCTCACAACACTGAGGACCAGTCATTCGAAATGACTTCTCCATGCATTTTATGCATTGGTAAAAGCACTATGATGAAAAGTGTGATATGTTTTCAGGTATCTCCTATACTAATAGAGCCACATGCTCACCGGTTTGCCACATGATGTAGGCCTATGGACTGAACAAGAAACCACCAAAAATTTTAACCAGTCATCGTTCTCACAACACTGAGGACCAGTCATTCGAAATGACCTCTCCATGCATTTTATGCATTGGTAAAAGCACTATGATGAAAAGTGTGATATGTTTTCAGGTATCTCCTATACTAATAGAGCCACATGCTCACCGGTTTGCCACATGATGTAGGCCTATGGACTGAACAAGAAACCACCAAAAATTTTAACCAGTCATCGTTCTCACAACACTGAGGACCAGTCATTCGAAATGACTTCTCCATGCATTTTATGCATTGGTAAAAGCACTATCATGAAAAGTGTGATATGTTTTCAGGTATCTCCTATACTAATAGAGCCACATGCTCACCCGGTTTGCCACATGATGTAGGCCTATGGACTGAACAAGAAACCACCAAAAATTTTAACCAGTCATCGTTCTCACAACACTGAGGACCAGTCATTCGAAATGACTTCTCCATGCATTTTATGCATTGGTAAAAGCACTATGATGAAAAGTGTGATATGTTTTCAGGTATCTCCTATACTAATAGAGCCACATGCTTACCAGGTTTGCCACATGATGTAGGCCTATGGACTGAACAAGAAACCACCAAAAATTTTAACCAGTCATCGTTCTCACAACACTGAGGACCAGTCATTCGAAATGACTTCTCCATGCATTTTATGCATTGGTAAAAGCACTATGATGAAAAGTGTGATATGTTTTCAGGTATCTCCTATACTAATAGAGCCACATGCTCACCGGTTTGCCACATGATGTAGGCCTATGGACTGAACAAGAAACCACCAAAAATTTTAACCAGTCATCGTTCTCACAACACTGAGGACCAGTCATTCGAAATGACTTCTCCATGCATTTTATGCATTGGTAAAAGCACTATGATGAAAAGTGTGATATGTTTTCAGGTATCTCCTATACTAATAGAGCCACATGCTCACCGGTTTGCCACATGATGTAGGCCTATGGACTGAACAAGAAACCACCAAAATTTTAACCAGTCAGTGTTCTCACAACACTGAGGACCAGTCATTCGAAATGACTTCTCCATGCATTTTATGCATTGGTAAAAGCACTATGATGAAAAGTGTGATATGTTTTCAGGTATCTCCTATACTAATAGAGCCACATGCTCACCGGTTTGCCACATGATGTAGGCCTATGGACTGAACAAGAAACCACCAAAAATTTTAACCAGTCATCGTTCTCACAACACTGAGGACCAGTCATTCGAAATGACTTCTCCATGCATTTTATGCATTGGTAAAAGCACTATGATGAAAAGTGTGATATGTTTTCAGGTATCTCCTATACTAATAGAGCCACATGCTCACCGGTTTGCCACATGATGTAGGCCTATGGACTGAACAAGAAACCACCAAAAATTTTAACCAGTCAGTCGTTCTCACAACACTGAGGACCAGTCATTCGAAATGACTTCTCCATGCATTTTATGCATTGGTAAAAGCACTATGATGAAAAGTGTGATATGTTTTCAGGTATCTCCTATACTAATAGAGCCACATGCTCACCGGTTTGCCACATGATGTAGGCCTATGGACTGAACAAGAAACCACCAAAAATTTTAACCAGTCATCGTTCTCACAACACTGAGGACCAGTCATTCGAAATGACTTCTCCATGCATTTTATGCATTGGTAAAAGCACTATGATGAAAAGTGTGATATGTTTTCAGGTATCTCCTATACTAATAGAGCCACATGCTCACCGGTTTGCCACATGATGTAGGCCTATGGACTGAACAAGAAACCACCAAAAATTTTAACCAGTCATCGTTCTCACAACACTGAGGACCAATCATTCGAAATGACTTCTCCATGCATTTTATGCATTGGTAAAAGCACTATGATGAAAAGTGTGATATGTTTTCAGGTATCTCCTATACTAATAGAGCCACATGCTCACCGGTTTGCCACATGATGTAGGCCTATGGACTGAACAAGAAACCACCAAAAATTTTAACCAGTCATCGTTCTCACAACACTGAGGACCAGTCATTCGAAATGACTTCTCCATGCATTTTATGCATTGGTAAAAGCACTATGATGAAAAGTGTGATATGTTTTCAGGTATCTCCTATACTAATAGAGCCACATGCTCACCGGTTTGCCACATGATGTAGGCCTATGGACTGAACAAGAAACCACCAAAAATTTTAACCAGTCAGTCGTTCTCACAACACTGAGGACCAGTCATTCGAAATGACTTCTCCATGCATTTTATGCATTGGTAAAAGCACTATGATGAAAAGTGTGATATGTTTTCAGGTATCTCCTATACTAATAGAGCCACATGCTCACCGGTTTGCCACATGATGTAGGCCTATGGACTGAACAAGAAACCACCAAAAATTTTAACCAGTCATCGTTCTCACAACACTGAGGACCAGTCATTCGAAAGGACTTCTCCATGCATTTTATGCATTGGTAAAAGCACTATGATGAAAAGTGTGATATGTTTTCAGGTATCTCCTATACTAATAGAGCCACATGCTCACCGGTTTGCCACATGATGTAGGCCTATGGACTGAACAAGAAACCACCAAAAATTTTAACCAGTCATCGTTCTCACAACACTGAGGACCAATCATTCGAAATGACTTCTCCATGCATTTTATGCATTGGTAAAAGCACTATGATGAAAAGTGTGATATGTTTTCAGGTATCTCCTATACTAATAGAGGCCACATGCTCACCGGTTTGCCACATGATGTAGGCCTATGGACTGAACAAGAAACCACCAAAAATTTTAACCAGTCATCGTTCTCACAACACTGAGGACCAGTCATTCGAAATGACTTCTCCATGCATTTTATGCATTGGTAAAAGCACTATGATGAAAAGTGTGATATGTTTTCAGGTATCTCCTATACTAATAGAGCCACATGCTCACCGGTTTGCCACATGATGTAGGCCTATGGACTGAACAAGAAACCACCAAAAATTTTAACCAGTCATCGTTCTCACAACATTGAGGACCAGTCATTCGAAATGACTTCTCCATGCATTTTATGCATTGGTAAAAGCACTATGATGAAAAGTGTGATATGTTTTCAGGTATCTCCTATACTAATAGAGCCACATGCTCACCGGTTTGCCACATGATGTAGGCCTATGGACTGAACAAGAAACCACCAAAAATTTTAACCAGTCATCGTTCTCACAACACTGAGGACCAGTCATTCGAAATGACTTCTCCATGCATTTTATGCATTGGTAAAAGCACTATGATGAAAAGTGTGATATGTTTTCAGGTATCTCCTATACTAATAGAGCCACATGCTCACCGGTTTCCACATGATGTAGGCCTATGGACTGAACAAGAAACCACCAAAAATTTTAACCAGTCATCGTTCTCACAACACTGAGGACCAGTCATTCGAAATGACTTCTCCATGCATTTTATGCATTGGTAAAAGCACTATGATGAAAAGTGTGATATGTTTTCAGGTATCTCCTATACTAATAGAGCCACATGCTCACCGGTTTGCCACATGATGTAGGCCTATGGACTGAACAAGAAACCACCAAAAATTTTAACCAGTCATCGTTCTCACAACACTGAGGACCAGTCATTCTAAATGACTTCTCCATGCATTTTATGCATTGGTAAAAGCACTATGATGAAAAGTGTGATATGTTTTCAGGTATCTCCTATACTAATAGAGTCACATGCTCACCGGTTTGCCACATGATGTAGGCCTATGGACTGAACAAGAAATCACCAAAAATTTTAACCAGTCATCGTTCTCACAACACTGAGGACCAGTCATTCGAAATGACTTCTCCATGCATTTTATGCATTGGTAAAAGCACTATGATGAAAAGTGTGATATGTTTTCAGGTATCTCCTATACTAATAGAGCCACATGCTCACCGGTTTGCCACATGATGTAGGCCTATGGACTGAACAAGAAACCACCAAAAATTTTAACCAGTCATCGTTCTCACAACACTGAGGACCAGTCATTCGAAATGACTTCTCCATGCATTTTATGCATTGGTAAAAGCACTATGATGAAAAGTGTGATATGTTTTCAGGTATCTCCTATACTAATAGAGCCACATGCTCACCGGTTTGCCACATGATGTAGGCCTATGGACTGAACAAGAAACCACCAAATATTTTAACCAGTCATCATTCTCACAACACTGAGGACCAGTCATTCGAAATGACTTCTCCATGCATTTTATGCATTGGTAAAAGCACTATGATGAAAAGTGTGATATGTTTTCAGGTATCTCCTATACTAATAGAGCCACATGCTCACCGGTTTGCCACATGATGTAGGCCTATGGACTGAACAAGAAACCACCAAAAATTTTAACCAGTCATCGTTCTCACAACACTGAGGACCAGTCATTCGAAATGACTTCTCCATGCATTTTATGCATTGGTAAAAGCACTATGATGAAAAGTGTGATATGTTTTCAGGTATCTCCTATACTAATAGAGCCACATGCTCACCGGTTTGCCACATGATGTAGGCCTATGGTCTGAACAAGAAACCACCAAAAATTTTAACCAGTCATCGTTCTCACAACACTGAGGACCAGTCATTCGAAATGACTTCTCCATGCATTTTATGCATTGGTAAAAGCACTATGATGAAAAGTGTGATATGTTTTCAGGTATCTCCTATACTAATAGAGCCACATGCTCACCGGTTTGCCACATGATGTAGGCCTATGGACTGAACAAGAAACCACCAAAAATTTTAACCAGTCATCGTTCTCACAACACTGAGGACCAGTCATTCGAAATGACTTCTCCATGCATTTTATGCATTGGTAAAAGCACTATGATGAAAAGTGTGATATGTTTTCAGGTATCTCCTATACTAATAGAGCCACATGCTCACCGGTTTGCCACATGATGTAGGCCTATGGACTGAACAAGAAACCACCAAAAATTTTAACCAGTCATCGTTCTCACAACACTGAGGACCAGTCATTCGAAATGACTTCTCCATGCATTTTATGCATTGGTAAAAGCACTATGATGAAAAGTGTGATATGTTTTCAGGTATCTCCTATACTAATAGAGCCACATGCTCACCGGATTGCCACATGATGTAGGCCTATGGACTGAACAAGAAACCACCAAAAATTTTAACCAGTCATCGTTCTCACAACACTGAGGACCAGTCATTCTAAATGACTTCTCCATGCATTTTATGCATTGGTAAAAGCACTATGATGAAAAGTGTGATATGTTTTCAGGTATCTCCTATACTAATAGAGTCACATGCTCACCGGTTTGCCACATGATGTAGGCCTATGGACTGAACAAGAAATCACCAAAAATTTTAACCAGTCATCGTTCTCACAACACTGAGGACCAGTCATTCGAAATGACTTCTCCATGCATTTTATGCATTGGTAAAAGCACTATGATGAAAAGTGTGATATGTTTTCAGGTATCTCCTATACTAATAGAGCCACATGCTCACCGGTTTGCCACATGATGTAGGCCTATGGACTGAACAAGAAACCACCAAAAATTTTAACCAGTCATCGTTCTCACAACACTGAGGACCAGTCATTCGAAATGACTTCTCCATGCATTTTATGCATTGGTAAAAGCACTATGATGAAAAGTGTGATATGTTTTCAGGTATCTCCTATACTAATAGAGCCACATGCTCACCGGTTTGCCACATGATGTAGGCCTATGGACTGAACAAGAAACCACCAAAAATTTTAACCAGTCATCGTTCTCACAACACTGAGGACCAGTCATTCGAAATGACTTCTCCATGCATTTTATGCATTGGTAAAAGCACTATGATGAAAAGTGTGATATGTTTTCAGGTATCTCCTATACTAATAGAGCCACATGCTCACCGGTTTGCCACATGATGTAGGCCTATGGACTGAACAAGAAACCACCAAAAATTTTAACCAGTCATCGTTCTCACAACACTGAGGACCAGTCATTCGAAATGACTTCTCCATGCATTTTATGCATTGGTAAAAGCACTATGATGAAAAGTGTGATATGTTTTCAGGTATCTCCTATACTAATAGAGCCACATGCTCACCGGTTTGCCACATGATGTAGGCCTATGGTCTGAACAAGAAACCACCAAAAATTTTAACCAGTCATCGTTCTCACAACACTGAGGACCAGTCATTCGAAATGACTTCTCCATGCATTTTATGCATTGGTAAAAGCACTATGATGAAAAGTGTGATATGTTTTCAGGTATCTCCTATACTAATAGAGCCACATGCTCACCGGTTTGCCACATGATGTAGGCCTATGGACTGAACAAGAAACCACCAAAAATTTTAACCAGTCATCGTTCTCACAACACTGAGGACCAGTCATTCGAAATGACTTCTCCATGCATTTTATGCATTGGTAAAAGCACTATGATGAAAAGTGTGATATGTTTTCAGGTATCTCCTATACTAATAGAGCCACATGCTCACCGGTTTGCCACATGATGTAGGCCTATGGACTGAACAAGAAACCACCAAAAATTTTAACCAGTCTTAGTTCTCACAACACTGAGGACCAGTCATTCGAAATGACTTCTCCATGCATTTTATGCATTGGTAAAAGCACTATGATGAAAAGTGTGATATGTTTTCAGGTATCTCCTATACTAATAGAGCCACATGCTCACCGGTTTGCCACATGATGTAGGCCTATGGACTGAACAAGAAACCACCAAAAATTTTAACCAGTCATCGTTCTCACAACACTGAGGACCAGTCATTCGAAATGACTTCTCCATGCATTTTATGCATTGGTAAAAGCACTATGATGAAAAGTGTGATATGTTTTCAGGTATCTCCTATACTAATAGAGCCACATGCTCACCGGTTTGCCACATGATGTAGGCCTATGGACTGAACAAGAAACCACCAAAAATTTTAACCAGTCATCGTTCTCACAACACTGAGGACCAGTCATTCGAAATGACTTCTCCATGCATTTTATGCATTGGTAAAAGCACTATGATGAAAAGTGTGATATGTTTTCAGGTATCTCCTATACTAATAGAGCCACATGCTCACCGGTTTGCCACATGATGTAGGCCTATGGACTGAACAAGAAACCACCAAAAATTTTAACCAGTCATCGTTCTCACAACACTGAGGACCAGTCATTCGAAATGACTTCTCCATGCATTTTATGCATTGGTAAAAGCACTATGATGAAAAGTGTGATATGTTTTCAGGTATCTCCTATACTAATAGAGCCACATGCTCACCGGTTTGCCACATGATGTAGGCCTATGGACTGAACAAGAAACCACCAAAAATTTTAACCAGTCATCGTTCTCACAACACTGAGGACCAGTCATTCGAAATGACTTCTCCATGCATTTTATGCATTGGTAAAAGCACTATGATGAAAAGTGTGATATGTTTTCAGGTATCTCCTATACTAATAGAGCCACATGCTCACCGGTTTGCCACATGATGTAGGCCTATGGACTGAACAAGAAACCACCAAAAATTTTAACCAGTCATCGTTCTCACAACACTGAGGACCAGTCATTCGAAATGACTTCTCCATGCATTTTATGCATTGGTAAAAGCACTATGATGAAAAGTGTGATATGTTTTCAGGTATCTCCTATACTAATAGAGCCACATGCTCACCGGTTTGCCACATGATGTAGGCCTATGGACTGAACAAGAAACCACCAAAAATTTTAACCAGTCATCGTTCTCACAACACTGAGGACCAGTCATTCGAAATGACTTCTCCATGCATTTTATGCATTGGTAAAAGCACTATGATGAAAAGTGTGATATGTTTTCAGGTATCTCCTATACTAATAGAGCCACATGCTCACCGGTTTGCCACATGATGTAGGCCTATGGACTGAACAAGAAACCACCAAAAATTTTAACCAGTCATCGTTCTCACAACACTGAGGACCAGTCATTCGAAATGACTTCTCCATGCATTTTATGCATTGGTAAAAGCACTATGATGAAAAGTGTGATATGTTTTCAGGTATCTCCTATACTAATAGAGCCACATGCTCAACGGTTTGCCACATGATGTAGGCCTATGGACTGAACAAGAAACCACCAAAAATTTTAACCAGTCATCGTTCTCACAACACTGAGGACCAGTCAATCGAAATGACTTCTCCATGCATTTTATGCATTGGTAAAAGCACTATGATGAAAAGTGTGATATGTTTTCAGGTATCTCCTATACTAATAGAGCCACATGCTCACCGGTTTGCCACATGATGTAGGCCTATGGACTGAACAAGAAACCACCAAAAATTTTAACCAGTCATCGTTCTCACAACACTGAGGACCAGTCATTCGAAATGACTTCTCCATGCATTTTATGCATTGGTAAAAGCACTATGATGAAAAGTGTGATATGTTTTCAGGTATCTCCTATACTAATAGAGCCACATGCTCACCGGTTTGCCACATGATGTAGGCCTATGGACTGAACAAGAAACCACCAAAAATTTTAACCAGTCATCGTTCTCACAACACTGAGGACCAGTCATTCAAAATGACTTCTCCATGCATTTTATGCATTGGTAAAAGCACTATGATGAAAAGTGTGATATGTTTTCAGGTATCTCCTATACTAATAGAGCCACATGCTCACCGGTTTGCCACATGATGTAGGCCTATGGACTGAACAAGAAACCACCAAAAATGTTAACCAGTCATCATTCTCACAACACTGAGGACCAGTCATTCGAAATGACTTCTCCATGCATTTTATGCATTGGTAAAAGCACTATGATGAAAAGTGTGATATGTTTTCAGGTATCTCCTATACTAATAGAGCCACATGCTCACCGGTTTGCCACATGATGTAGGCCTATGGACTGAACAAGAAACCACCAAAAATTTTAACCAGTCATCGTTCTCACAACACTGAGGACCAGTCATTCGAAATGACTTCTCCATGCATTTTATGCATTGGTAAAAGCACTATGATGAAAAGTGTGATATGTTTTCAGGTATCTCCTATACTAATAGAGCCACATGCTCACCGGTTTGCCACATGATGTAGGCCTATGGACTGAACAAGAAACCACCAAAAATTTTAACCAGTCATCGTTCTCACAACACTGAGGACCAGTCATTCGAAATGACTTCTCCATGCATTTTATGCATTGGTAAAAGCACTATGATGAAAAGTGTGATATGTTTTCAGGTATCTCCTATACTAATAGAGCCACATGCTCACCGGTTTGCCACATGATGTAGGCCTATGGACTGAACAAGAAACCACCAAAAATTTTAACCAGTCATCGTTCTCACAACACTGAGGACCAGTCATTCGAAATGACTTCTCCATGCATTTTATGCATTGGTAAAAGCACTATGATGAAAAGTGTGATATGTTTTCAGGTATCTCCTATACTAATAGAGCCACATGCTCACCGGTTTGCCACATGATGTAGGCCTATGGACTGAACAAGAAACCACCAAAAATTTTAACCAGTCATCGTTCTCACAACACTGAGGACCAGTCATTCGAAATGACTTCTCCATGCATTTTATGCATTGGTAAAAGCACTATGATGAAAAGTGTGATATGTTTTCAGGTATCTCCTATACTAATAGAGCCACATGCTCACCGGTTTGCCACATGATGTAGGCCTATGGACTGAACAAGAAACCACCAAAAATTTTAACCAGTCATCGTTCTCACAACACTGAGGACCAGTCATTCGAAATGACTTCTCCATGCATTTTATGCATTGGTAAAAGCACTATGATGAAAAGTGTGATATGTTTTCAGGTATCTCCTATACTAATAGAGCCACATGCTCACCGGTTTGCCACATGATGTAGGCCTATGGACTGAACAAGAAACCACCAAAAATTTTAACCAGTCATCGTTCTCACAACACTGAGGACCAGTCATTCAAAATGACTTCTCCATGCATTTTATGCATTGGTAAAAGCACTATGATGAAAAGTGTGATATGTTTTCAGGTATCTCCTATACTAATAGAGCCACATGCTCACCGGTTTGCCACATGATGTAGGCCTATGGACTGAACAAGAAACCACCAAAAATGTTAACCAGTCATCATTCTCACAACACTGAGGACCAGTCATTCGAAATGACTTCTCCATGCATTTTATGCATTGGTAAAAGCACTATGATGAAAAGTGTGATATGTTTTCAGGTATCTCCTATACTAATAGAGCCACATGCTCACCGGTTTGCCACATGATGTAGGCCTATGGACTGAACAAGAAACCACCAAAAATTTTAACCAGTCATCGTTCTCACAACACTGAGGACCAGTCATTCGAAATGACTTCTCCATGCATTTTATGCATTGGTAAAAGCACTATGATGAAAAGTGTGATATGTTTTCAGGTATCTCCTATACTAATAGAGCCACATGCTCACCGGTTTGCCACATGATGTAGGCCTATGGACTGAACAAGAAACCACCAAAAATTTTAACCAGTCATCGTTCTCACAACACTGAGGACCAGTCATTCGAAATGACTTCTCCATGCATTTTATGCATTGGTAAAAGCACTATGATGAAAAGTGTGATATGTTTTCAGGTATCTCCTATACTAATAGAGCCACATGCTCACCGGTTTGCCACATGATGTAGGCCTATGGACTGAACAAGAAACCACCAAAAATTTTAACCAGTCATCGTTCTCACATCACTGAGGACCAGTCATTCGAAATGACTTCTCCATGCATTTTATGCATTGGTAAAAGCACTATGATGAAAAGTGTGATATGTTTTCAGGTATCTCCTATACTAATAGAGCCACATGCTCACCGGTTTGCCACATGATGTAGGCCTATGGACTGAACAAGAAACCACCAAAAATTTTAACCAGTCATCGTTCTCACAACACTGAGGACCAGTCATTCGAAATGACTTCTCCATGCATTTTATGCATTGGTAAAAGCACTATGATGAAAAGTGTGATATGTTTTCAGGTATCTCCTATACTAATAGAGCCACATGCTCACCGGTTTGCCACATGATGTAGGCCTATGGACTGAACAAGAAACCACCAAAAATTTTAACCAGTCAGTGTTCTCACAACACTGAGGACCAGTCATTCGAAATGACTTATCCATGCATTTTATGCATTGGTAAAAGCACTATGATGAAAAGTGTGATATGTTTTCAGGTATCTCCTATACTAATAGAGCCACATGCTCACCGGTTTGCCACATGATGTAGGCCTATGGACTGAACAAGAAACCACCAAAAATTTTAACCAGTCATCGTTCTCACAACACTGAGGACCAGTCATTCGAAAGGACTTCTCCATGCATTTTATGCATTGGTAAAAGCACTATGATGAAAAGTGTGATATGTTTTCAGGTATCTCCTATACTAATAGAGCCACATGCTCACCGGTTTGCCACATGATGTAGGCCTATGGACTGAACAAGAAACCACCAAAAATTTTAACCAGTCATCGTTCTCACAACACTGAGGACCAATCATTCGAAATGACTTCTCCATGCATTTTATGCATTGGTAAAAGCACTATGATGAAAAGTGTGATATGTTTTCAGGTATCTCCTATACTAATAGAGCCACATGCTCACCGGTTTGCCACATGATGTAGGCCTATGGACTGAACAAGAAACCACCAAAAATTTTAACCAGTCATCGTTCTCACAACACTGAGGACCAGTCATTCGAAATGACTTCTCCATGCATTTTATGCATTGGTAAAAGCACTATGATGAAAAGTGTGATATGTTTTCAGGTATCTCCTATACTAATAGAGCCACATGCTCACCGGTTTGCCACATGATGTAGGCCTATGGACTGAACAAGAAACCACCAAAAATTTTAACCAGTCATCGTTCTCACAACATTGAGGACCAGTCATTCGAAATGACTTCTCCATGCATTTTATGCATTGGTAAAAGCACTATGATGAAAAGTGTGATATGTTTTCAGGTATCTCCTATACTAATAGAGCCACATGCTCACCGGTTTGCCACATGATGTAGGCCTATGGACTGAACAAGAAACCACCAAAAATTTTAACCAGTCATCGTTCTCACAACACTGAGGACCAGTCATTCGAAATGACTTCTCCATGCATTTTATGCATTGGTAAAAGCACTATGATGAAAAGTGTGATATGTTTTCAGGTATCTCCTATACTAATAGAGCCACATGCTCACCGGGTTTCCACATGATGTAGGCCTATGGACTGAACAAGAAACCACCAAAAATTTTAACCAGTCATCGTTCTCACAACACTGAGGACCAGTCATTCGAAATGACTTCTCCATGCATTTTATGCATTGGTAAAAGCACTATGATGAAAAGTGTGATATGTTTTCAGGTATCTCCTATACTAATAGAGCCACATGCTCACCGGTTTGCCACATGATGTAGGACTATGGACTGAACAAGAAACCACCAAAAATTTTAACCAGTCATCGTTCTCACAACACTGAGGACCAGTCATTCTAAATGACTTCTCCATGCATTTTATGCATTGGTAAAAGCACTATGATGAAAAGTGTGATATGTTTTCAGGTATCTCCTATACTAATAGAGTCACATGCTCACCGGTTTGCCACATGATGTAGGCCTATGGACTGAACAAGAAATCACCAAAAATTTTAACCAGTCATCGTTCTCACAACACTGAGGACCAGTCATTCGAAATGACTTCTCCATGCATTTTATGCATTGGTAAAAGCACTATGATGAAAAGTGTGATATGTTTTCAGGTATCTCCTATACTAATAGAGCCACATGCTCACCGGTTTGCCACATGATGTAGGCCTATGGACTGAACAAGAAACCACCAAAAATTTTAACCAGTCATCGTTCTCACAACACTGAGGACCAGTCATTCGAAATGACTTCTCCATGCATTTTATGCATTGGTAAAAGCACTATGATGAAAAGTGTGATATGTTTTCAGGTATCTCCTATACTAATAGAGCCACATGCTCACCGGTTTGCCACATGATGTAGGCCTATGGACTGAACAAGAAACCACCAAATATTTTAACCAGTCATCATTCTCACAACACTGAGGACCAGTCATTCGAAATGACTTCTCCATGCATTTTATGCATTGGTAAAAGCACTATGATGAAAAGTGTGATATGTTTTCAGGTATCTCCTATACTAATAGAGCCACATGCTCACCGGTTTGCCACATGATGTAGGCCTATGGACTGAACAAGAAACCACCAAAAATTTTAACCAGTCATCGTTCTCACAACACTGAGGACCAGTCATTCGAAATGACTTCTCCATGCATTTTATGCATTGGTAAAAGCACTATGATGAAAAGTGTGATATGTTTTCAGGTATCTCCTATACTAATAGAGCCACATGCTCACCGGTTTGCCACATGATGTAGGCCTATGGACTGAACAAGAAACCACCAAAAATTTTAACCAGTCATCGTTCTCACAACACTGAGGACCAGTCATTCGAAATGACTTCTCCATGCATTTTATGCATTGGTAAAAGCACTATGATGAAAAGTGTGATATGTTTTCAGGTATCTCCTATACTAATAGAGCCACATGCTCACCGGTTTGCCACATGATGTAGGCCTATGGACTGAACAAGAAACCACCAAAAATTTTAACCAGTCATCGTTCTCACAACACTGAGGACCAGTCATTCGAAAGGACTTCTCCATGCATTTTATGCATTGGTAAAAGCACTATGATGAAAAGTGTGATATGTTTTCAGGTATCTCCTATACTAATAGAGCCACATGCTCACCGGTTTGCCACATGATGTAGGCCTATGGACTGAACAAGAAACCACCAAAAATTTTAACCAGTCATCGTTCTCACAACACTGAGGACCAATCATTCGAAATGACTTCTCCATGCATTTTATGCATTGGTAAAAGCACTATGATGAAAAGTGTGATATGTTTTCAGGTATCTCCTATACTAATAGAGCCACATGCTCACCGGTTTGCCACATGATGTAGGCCTATGGACTGAACAAGAAACCACCAAAAATTTTAACCAGTCATCGTTCTCACAACACTGAGGACCAGTCATTCGAAATGACTTCTCCATGCATTTTATGCATTGGTAAAAGCACTATGATGAAAAGTGTGATATGTTTTCAGGTATCTCCTATACTAATAGAGCCACATGCTCACCGGTTTGCCCCATGATGTAGGCCTATGGACTGAACAAGAAACCACCAAAAATTTTAACCAGTCAGTGTTCTCACAACACTGAGGACCAGTCATTCGAAATGACTTATCCATGCATTTTATGCATTGGTAAAAGCACTATGATGAAAAGTGTGATATGTTTTCAGGTATCTCCTATACTAATAGAGCCACATGCTCACCGGTTTGCCACATGATGTAGGCCTATGGACTGAACAAGAAACCACCAAAAATTTTAACCAGTCATCGTTCTCACAACACTGAGGACCAGTCATTCGAAAGGACTTCTCCATGCATTTTATGCATTGGTAAAAGCACTATGATGAAAAGTGTGATATGTTTTCAGGTATCTCCTATACTAATAGAGCCACATGCTCACCGGTTTGCCACATGATGTAGGCCTATGGACTGAACAAGAAACCACCAAAAATTTTAACCAGTCATCGTTCTCACAACACTGAGGACCAATCATTCGAAATGACTTCTCCATGCATTTTATGCATTGGTAAAAGCACTATGATGAAAAGTGTGATATGTTTTCAGGTATCTCCTATACTAATAGAGCCACATGCTCACCGGTTTGCCACATGATGTAGGCCTATGGACTGAACAAGAAACCACCAAAAATTTTAACCAGTCATCGTTCTCACAACACTGAGGACCAGTCATTCGAAATGACTTCTCCATGCATTTTATGCATTGGTAAAAGCACTATGATGAAAAGTGTGATATGTTTTCAGGTATCTCCTATACTAATAGAGCCACATGCTCACCGGTTTGCCACATGATGTAGGCCTATGGACTGAACAAGAAACCACCAAAAATTTTAACCAGTCATCGTTCTCACAACATTGAGGACCAGTCATTCGAAATGACTTCTCCATGCATTTTATGCATTGGTAAAAGCACTATGATGAAAAGTGTGATATGTTTTCAGGTATCTCCTATACTAATAGAGCCACATGCTCACCGGTTTGCCACATGATGTAGGCCTATGGACTGAACAAGAAACCACCAAAAATTTTAACCAGTCATCGTTCTCACAACACTGAGGACCAGTCATTCGAAATGACTTCTCCATGCATTTTATGCATTGGTAAAAGCACTATGATGAAAAGTGTGATATGTTTTCAGGTATCTCCTATACTAATAGAGCCACATGCTCACCGGGTTTCCACATGATGTAGGCCTATGGACTGAACAAGAAACCACCAAAAATTTTAACCAGTCATCGTTCTCACAACACTGAGGACCAGTCATTCGAAATGACTTCTCCATGCATTTTATGCATTGGTAAAAGCACTATGATGAAAAGTGTGATATGTTTTCAGGTATCTCCTATACTAATAGAGCCACATGCTCACCGGTTTGCCACATGATGTAGGCCTATGGACTGAACAAGAAACCACCAAAAATTTTAACCAGTCATCGTTCTCACAACACTGAGGACCAGTCATTCTAAATGACTTCTCCATGCATTTTATGCATTGGTAAAAGCACTATGATGAAAAGTGTGATATGTTTTCAGGTATCTCCTATACTAATAGAGTCACATGCTCACCGGTTTGCCACATGATGTAGGCCTATGGACTGAACAAGAAATCACCAAAAATTTTAACCAGTCATCGTTCTCACAACACTGAGGACCAGTCATTCGAAATGACTTCTCCATGCATTTTATGCATTGGTAAAAGCACTATGATGAAAAGTGTGATATGTTTTCAGGTATCTCCTATACTAATAGAGTCACATGCTCACCGGTTTGCCACATGATGTAGGCCTATGGACTGAACAAGAAATCACCAAAAATTTTAACCAGTCATCGTTCTCACAACACTGAGGACCAGTCATTCGAAATGACTTCTCCATGCATTTTATGCATTGGTAAAAGCACTATGATGAAAAGTGTGATATGTTTTCAGGTATCTCCTATACTAATAGAGTCACATGCTCACCGGTTTGCCACATGATGTAGGCCTATGGACTGAACAAGAAATCACCAAAAATTTTAACCAGTCATCGTTCTCACAACACTGAGGACCAGTCATTCGAAATGACTTCTCCATGCATTTTATGCATTGGTAAAAGCACTATGATGAAAAGTGTGATATGTTTTCAGGTATCTCCTATACTAATAGAGCCACATGCTCACCGGTTTGCCACATGATGTAGGCCTATGGACTGAACAAGAAACCACCAAAAATTTTAACCAGTCATCGTTCTCACAACACTGAGGACCAGTCATTCGAAATGACTTCTCCATGCATTTTATGCATTGGTAAAAGCACTATGATGAAAAGTGTGATATGTTTTCAGGTATCTCCTATACTAATAGAGCCACATGCTCACCGGTTTGCCACATGATGTAGGCCTATGGACTGAACAAGAAACCACCAAATATTTTAACCAGTCATCATTCTCACAACACTGAGGACCAGTCATTCGAAATGACTTCTCCATGCATTTTATGCATTGGTAAAAGCACTATGATGAAAAGTGTGATATGTTTTCAGGTATCTCCTATACTAATAGAGCCACATGCTCACCGGTTTGCCACATGATGTAGGCCTATGGACTGAACAAGAAACCACCAAAAATTTTAACCAGTCATCGTTCTCACAACACTGAGGACCAGTCATTCGAAATGACTTCTCCATGCATTTTATGCATTGGTAAAAGCACTATGATGAAAAGTGTGATATGTTTTCAGGTATCTCCTATACTAATAGAGCCACATGCTCACCGGTTTGCCACATGATGTAGGCCTATGGACTGAACAAGAAACCACCAAAAATTTTAACCAGTCATCGTTCTCACAACACTGAGGACCAGTCATTCGAAATGACTTCTCCATGCATTTTATGCATTGGTAAAAGCACTATGATGAAAAGTGTGATATGTTTTCAGGTATCTCCTATACTAATAGAGCCACATGCTCACCGGTTTGCCACATGATGTAGGCCTATGGACTGAACAAGAAACCACCAAAAATTTTAACCAGTCATCGTTCTCACAACACTGAGGACCAGTCATTCGAAAGGACTTCTCCATGCATTTTATGCATTGGTAAAAGCACTATGATGAAAAGTGTGATATGTTTTCAGGTATCTCCTATACTAATAGAGCCACATGCTCACCGGTTTGCCACATGATGTAGGCCTATGGACTGAACAAGAAACCACCAAAAATTTTAACCAGTCATCGTTCTCACAACACTGAGGACCAATCATTCGAAATGACTTCTCCATGCATTTTATGCATTGGTAAAAGCACTATGATGAAAAGTGTGATATGTTTTCAGGTATCTCCTATACTAATAGAGCCACATGCTCACCGGTTTGCCACATGATGTAGGCCTATGGACTGAACAAGAAACCACCAAAAATTTTAACCAGTCATCGTTCTCACAACACTGAGGACCAGTCATTCGAAATGACTTCTCCATGCATTTTATGCATTGGTAAAAGCACTATGATGAAAAGTGTGATATGTTTTCAGGTATCTCCTATACTAATAGAGCCACATGCTCACCGGTTTGCCACATGATGTAGGCCTATGGACTGAACAAGAAACCACCAAAAATTTTAACCAGTCAGTGTTCTCACAACACTGAGGACCAGTCATTCGAAATGACTTATCCATGCATTTTATGCATTGGTAAAAGCACTATGATGAAAAGTGTGATATGTTTTCAGGTATCTCCTATACTAATAGAGCCACATGCTCACCGGTTTGCCACATGATGTAGGCCTATGGACTGAACAAGAAACCACCAAAAATTTTAACCAGTCATCGTTCTCACAACACTGAGGACCAGTCATTCGAAAGGACTTCTCCATGCATTTTATGCATTGGTAAAAGCACTATGATGAAAAGTGTGATATGTTTTCAGGTATCTCCTATACTAATAGAGCCACATGCTCACCGGTTTGCCACATGATGTAGGCCTATGGACTGAACAAGAAACCACCAAAAATTTTAACCAGTCATCGTTCTCACAACACTGAGGACCAATCATTCGAAATGACTTCTCCATGCATTTTATGCATTGGTAAAAGCACTATGATGAAAAGTGTGATATGTTTTCAGGTATCTCCTATACTAATAGAGCCACATGCTCACCGGTTTGCCACATGATGTAGGCCTATGGACTGAACAAGAAACCACCAAAAATTTTAACCAGTCATCGTTCTCACAACACTGAGGACCAGTCATTCGAAATGACTTCTCCATGCATTTTATGCATTGGTAAAAGCACTATGATGAAAAGTGTGATATGTTTTCAGGTATCTCCTATACTAATAGAGCCACATGCTCACCGGTTTGCCACATGATGTAGGCCTATGGACTGAACAAGAAACCACCAAAAATTTTAACCAGTCATCGTTCTCACAACATTGAGGACCAGTCATTCGAAATGACTTCTCCATGCATTTTATGCATTGGTAAAAGCACTATGATGAAAAGTGTGATATGTTTTCAGGTATCTCCTATACTAATAGAGCCACATGCTCACCGGTTTGCCACATGATGTAGGCCTATGGACTGAACAAGAAACCACCAAAAATTTTAACCAGTCATCGTTCTCACAACACTGAGGACCAGTCATTCGAAATGACTTCTCCATGCATTTTATGCATTGGTAAAAGCACTATGATGAAAAGTGTGATATGTTTTCAGGTATCTCCTATACTAATAGAGCCACATGCTCACCGGGTTTCCACATGATGTAGGCCTATGGACTGAACAAGAAACCACCAAAAATTTTAACCAGTCATCGTTCTCACAACACTGAGGACCAGTCATTCGAAATGACTTCTCCATGCATTTTATGCATTGGTAAAAGCACTATGATGAAAAGTGTGATATGTTTTCAGGTATCTCCTATACTAATAGAGCCACATGCTCACCGGTTTGCCACATGATGTAGGCCTATGGACTGAACAAGAAACCACCAAAAATTTTAACCAGTCATCGTTCTCACAACACTGAGGACCAGTCATTCTAAATGACTTCTCCATGCATTTTATGCATTGGTAAAAGCACTATGATGAAAAGTGTGATATGTTTTCAGGTATCTCCTATACTAATAGAGTCACATGCTCACCGGTTTGCCACATGATGTAGGCCTATGGACTGAACAAGAAATCACCAAAAATTTTAACCAGTCATCGTTCTCACAACACTGAGGACCAGTCATTCGAAATGACTTCTCCATGCATTTTATGCATTGGTAAAAGCACTATGATGAAAAGTGTGATATGTTTTCAGGTATCTCCTATACTAATAGAGCCACATGCTCACCGGTTTGCCATATGATGTAGGCCTATGGACTGAACAAGAAACCACCAAAAATTTTAACCAGTCATCGTTCTCACAACACTGAGGACCAGTCATTCGAAATGACTTCTCCATGCATTTTATGCATTGGTAAAAGCACTATGATGAAAAGTGTGATATGTTTTCAGGTATCTCCTATACTAATAGAGCCACATGCTCACCGGTTTGCCACATGATGTAGGCCTATGGACTGAACAAGAAACCACCAAATATTTTAACCAGTCATCATTCTCACAACACTGAGGACCAGTCATTCGAAATGACTTCTCCATGCATTTTATGCATTGGTAAAAGCACTATGATGAAAAGTGTGATATGTTTTCAGGTATCTCCTATACTAATAGAGCCACATGCTCACCGGTTTGCCACATGATGTAGGCCTATGGACTGAACAAGAAACCACCAAAAATTTTAACCAGTCATCGTTCTCACAACACTGAGGACCAGTCATTCGAAATGACTTCTCCATGCATTTTATGCATTGGTAAAAGCACTATGATGAAAAGTGTGATATGTTTTCAGGTATCTCCTATACTAATAGAGCCACATGCTCACCGGTTTGCCACATGATGTAGGCCTATGGTCTGAACAAGAAACCACCAAAAATTTTAACCAGTCATCGTTCTCACAACACTGAGGACCAGTCATTCGAAATGACTTCTCCATGCATTTTATGCATTGGTAAAAGCACTATGATGAAAAGTGTGATATGTTTTCAGGTATCTCCTATACTAATAGAGCCACATGCTCACCGGTTTGCCACATGATGTAGGCCTATGGACTGAACAAGAAACCACCAAAAATTTTAACCAGTCATCGTTCTCACAACACTGAGGACCAGTCATTCGAAATGACTTCTCCATGCATTTTATGCATTGGTAAAAGCACTATGATGAAAAGTGTGATATGTTTTCAGGTATCTCCTATACTAATAGAGCCACATGCTCACCGGTTTGCCACATGATGTAGGCCTATGGACTGAACAAGAAACCACCAAAAATTTTAACCAGTCATCGTTCTCACAACACTGAGGACCAGTCATTCGAAATGACTTCTCCATGCATTTTATGCATTGGTAAAAGCACTATGATGAAAAGTGTGATATGTTTTCAGGTATCTCCTATACTAATAGAGCCACATGCTCACCGGATTGCCACATGATGTAGGCCTATGGACTGAACAAGAAACCACCAAAAATTTTAACCAGTCATCGTTCTCACAACACTGAGGACCAGTCATTCTAAATGACTTCCCATGCATTTTATGCATTGGTAAAAGCACTATGATGAAAAGTGTGATATGTTTTCAGGTATCTCCTATACTAATAGAGTCACATGCTCACCGGTTTGCCACATGATGTAGGCCTATGGACTGAACAAGAAATCACCAAAAATTTTAACCAGTCATCGTTCTCACAACACTGAGGACCAGTCATTCGAAATGACTTCTCCATGCATTTTATGCATTGGTAAAAGCACTATGATGAAAAGTGTGATATGTTTTCAGGTATCTCCTATACTAATAGAGCCACATGCTCACCGGTTTGCCACATGATGTAGGCCTATGGACTGAACAAGAAACCACCAAAAATTTTAACCAGTCATCGTTCTCACAACACTGAGGACCAGTCATTCGAAATGACTTCTCCATGCATTTTATGCATTGGTAAAAGCACTATGATGAAAAGTGTGATATGTTTTCAGGTATCTCCTATACTAATAGAGCCACATGCTCACCGGTTTGCCACATGATGTAGGCCTATGGACTGAACAAGAAACCACCAAATATTTTAACCAGTCATCGTTCTCACAACACTGAGGACCAGTCATTCGAAATGACTTCTCCATGCATTTTATGCATTGGTAAAAGCACTATGATGAAAAGTGTGATATGTTTTCAGGTATCTCCTATACTAATAGAGCCACATGCTCACCGGTTTGCCACATGATGTAGGCCTATGGACTGAACAAGAAACCACCAAAAATTTTAACCAGTCATCGTTCTCACAACACTGAGGACCAGTCATTCGAAATGACTTCTCCATGCATTTTATGCATTGGTAAAAGCACTATGATGAAAAGTGTGATATGTTTTCAGGTATCTCCTATACTAATAGAGCCACATGCTCACCGGTTTGCCACATGATGTAGGCCTATGGTCTGAACAAGAAACCACCAAAAATTTTAACCAGTCATCGTTCTCACAACACTGAGGACCAGTCATTCGAAATGACTTCTCCATGCATTTTATGCATTGGTAAAAGCACTATGATGAAAAGTGTGATATGTTTTCAGGTATCTCCTATACTAATAGAGCCACATGCTCACCGGTTTGCCACATGATGTAGGCCTATGGACTGAACAAGAAACCACCAAAAATTTTAACCAGTCATCGTTCTCACAACACTGAGGACCAGTCATTCGAAATGACTTCTCCATGCATTTTATGCATTGGTAAAAGCACTATGATGAAAAGTGTGATATGTTTTCAGGTATCTCCTATACTAATAGAGCCACATGCTCACCGGTTTGCCACATGATGTAGGCCTATGGACTGAACAAGAAACCACCAAAAATTTTAACCAGTCATCGTTCTCACAACACTGAGGACCAGTCATTCGAAATGACTTCTCCATGCATTTTATGCATTGGTAAAAGCACTATGATGAAAAGTGTGATATGTTTTCAGGTATCTCCTATACTAATAGAGCCACATGCTCACCGGTTTGCCACATGATGTAGGCCTATGGACTGAACAAGAAACGACCAAAAATTTTAACCAGTCATCGTTCTCACAACACTGAGGACCAGTCATTCGAAATGACTTCTCCATGCATTTTATGCATTGGTAAAAGCACTATGATGAAAAGTGTGATATGTTTTCAGGTATCTCCTATACTAATAGAGCCACATGCTCACCGGTTTGCCACATGATGTAGGCCTATGGACTGAACAAGAAACCACCAAAAATTTTAACCAGTCATCATTCTCACAACACTGAGGACCAGTCATTCGAAATGACTTCTCCATGCATTTTATGCATTGGTAAAAGCACTATGATGAAAAGTGTGATATGTTTTCAGGTATCTCCTATGCTAATAGAGCCACATGCTCACCGGTTTGCCACATGATGTAGGCCTATGGACTGAACAAGAAACCACCAAAAATTTTAACCAGTCATCGTTCTCACAACACTGAGGACCAGTCATTCGAAATGACTTCTCCATGCATTTTATGCATTGGTAAAAGCACTATGATGAAAAGTGTGATATGTTTTCAGGTATCTCCTATACTAATAGAGCCACATGCTCACCGGTTTGCCACATGATGTAGGCCTATGGACTGAACAAGAAACCACCAAAAATTTTAACCAGTCATCGTTCTCACAACACTGAGGACCAGTCATTCGAAATGACTTCTCCATGCATTTTATGCATTGGTAAAAGCACTATGATGAAAAGTGTGATATGTTTTCAGGTATCTCCTATACTAATAGAGCCACATGCTCACCGGTTTGCCACATGATGTAGGCCTATGGACTGAACAAGAAACCACCAAAAATTTTAACCAGTCATCGTTCTCACAACACTGAGGACCAGTCATTCGAAATGACTTCTCCATGCATTTTATGCATTGGTAAAAGCACTATGATGAAAAGTGTGATATGTTTTCAGGTATCTCCTATACTAATAGAGCCACATGCTCACCGGTTTGCCACATGATGTAGGCCTATGGACTGAACAAGAAACCACCAAAAATTTTAACCAGTCATCGTTCTCACAACACTGAGGACCAGTCATTCAAAATGACTTCTCCATGCATTTTATGCATTGGTAAAAGCACTATGATGAAAAGTGTGATATGTTTTCAGGTATCTCCTATACTAATAGAGCCACATGCTCACCGGTTTGCCACATGATGTAGGCCTATGGACTGAACAAGAAACCACCAAAAATGTTAACCAGTCATCATTCTCACAACACTGAGGACCAGTCATTCGAAATGACTTCTCCATGCATTTTATGCATTGGTAAAAGCACTATGATGAAAAGTGTGATATGTTTTCAGGTATCTCCTATACTAATAGAGCCACATGCTCACCGGTTTGCCACATGATGTAGGCCTATGGACTGAACAAGAAACCACCAAAAATTTTAACCAGTCATCGTTCTCACAACACTGAGGACCAGTCATTCGAAATGACTTCTCCATGCATTTTATGCATTGGTAAAAGCACTATGATGAAAAGTGTGATATGTTTTCAGGTATCTCCTATACTAATAGAGCCACATGCTCACCGGTTTGCCACATGATGTAGGCCTATGGACTGAACAAGAAACCACCAAAAATTTTAACCAGTCATCGTTCTCACAACACTGAGGACCAGTCATTCGAAATGACTTCTCCATGCATTTTATGCATTGGTAAAAGCACTATGATGAAAAGTGTGATATGTTTTCAGGTATCTCCTATACTAATAGAGCCACATGCTCACCGGTTTGCCACATGATGTAGGCCTATGGACTGAACAAGAAACCACCAAAAATTTTAACCAGTCATCGTTCTCACAACACTGAGGACCAGTCATTCGAAATGACTTCTCCATGCATTTTATGCATTGGTAAAAGCACTATGATGAAAAGTGTGATATGTTTTCAGGTATCTCCTATACTAATAGAGCCACATGCTCACCGGTTTGCCACATGATGTAGGCCTATGGACTGAACAAGAAACCACCAAAAATTTTAACCAGTCATCGTTCTCACAACACTGAGGACCAGTCATTCGAAATGACTTCTCCATGCATTTTATGCATTGGTAAAAGCACTATGATGAAAAGTGTGATATGTTTTCAGGTATCTCCTATACTAATAGAGCCACATGCTCACCGGTTTGCCACATGATGTAGGCCTATGGACTGAACAAGAAACCACCAAAAATTTTAACCAGTCATCGTTCTCACAACACTGAGGACCAGTCATTCGAAATGACTTCTCCATGCATTTTATGCATTGGTAAAAGCACTATGATGAAAAGTGTGATATGTTTTCAGGTATCTCCTATACTAATAGAGCCACATGCTCACCGGTTTGCCACATGATGTAGGCCTATGGACTGAACAAGAAACCACCAAAAATTTTAACCAGTCATCGTTCTCACAACACTGAGGACCAGTCATTCAAAATGACTTCTCCATGCATTTTATGCATTGGTAAAAGCACTATGATGAAAAGTGTGATATGTTTTCAGGTATCTCCTATACTAATAGAGCCACATGCTCACCGGTTTGCCACATGATGTAGGCCTATGGACTGAACAAGAAACCACCAAAAATGTTAACCAGTCATCATTCTCACAACACTGAGGACCAGTCATTCGAAATGACTTCTCCATGCATTTTATGCATTGGTAAAAGCACTATGATGAAAAGTGTGATATGTTTTCAGGTATCTCCTATACTAATAGAGCCACATGCTCACCGGTTTGCCACATGATGTAGGCCTATGGACTGAACAAGAAACCACCAAAAATTTTAACCAGTCATCGTTCTCACAACACTGAGGACCAGTCATTCGAAATGACTTCTCCATGCATTTTATGCATTGGTAAAAGCACTATGATGAAAAGTGTGATATGTTTTCAGGTATCTCCTATACTAATAGAGCCACATGCTCACCGGTTTGCCACATGATGTAGGCCTATGGACTGAACAAGAAACCACCAAAAATTTTAACCAGTCATCGTTCTCACAACACTGAGGACCAGTCATTCGAAATGACTTCTCCATGCATTTTATGCATTGGTAAAAGCACTATGATGAAAAGTGTGATATGTTTTCAGGTATCTCCTATACTAATAGAGCCACATGCTCACCGGTTTGCCACATGATGTAGGCCTATGGACTGAACAAGAAACCACCAAAAATTTTAACCAGTCATCGTTCTCACAACACTGAGGACCAGTCATTCGAAATGACTTCTCCATGCATTTTATGCATTGGTAAAAGCACTATGATGAAAAGTGTGATATGTTTTCAGGTATCTCCTATACTAATAGAGCCACATGCTCACCGGTTTGCCACATGATGTAGGCCTATGGACTGAACAAGAAACCACCAAAAATTTTAACCAGTCATCGTTCTCACAACACTGAGGACCAGTCATTCGAAATGACTTCCCCATGCATTTTATGCATTGGTAAAAGCACTATGATGAAAAGTGTGATATGTTTTCAGGTATCTCCTATACTAATAGAGCCACATGCTCACCGGTTTGCCACATGATGTAGGCCTATGGACTGAACAAGAAACCACCAAAAATTTTAACCAGTCATCGTTCTCACAACACTGAGGACCAGTCATTCGAAATGACTTCTCCATGCATTTTATGCATTGGTAAAAGCACTATGATGAAAAGTGTGATATGTTTTCAGGTATCTCCTATACTAATAGAGCCACATGCTCACCGGTTTGCCACATGATGTAGGCCTATGGACTGAACAAGAAACCACCAAAAATTTTAACCAGTCATCGTTCTCACAACACTGAGGACCAGTCATTCGAAATGACTTCTCCATGCATTTTATGCATTGGTAAACGCACTATGATGAAAAGTGTGATATGTTTTCAGGTATCTCCTATACTAATAGAGCCACATGCTCACCGGTTTGCCACATGATGTAGGCCTATGGACTGAACAAGAAACCACCAAAAATTTTAACCAGTCATCGTTCTCACAACACTGAGGACCAGTCATTCGAAATGACTTCTCCATGCATTTTATGCATTGGTAAAAGCACTATGATGAAAAGTGTGATATGTTTTCAGGTATCTCCTATACTAATAGAGCCACATGCTCACCGGTTTGCCACATGATGTAGGCCTATGGACTGAACAAGAAACCACCAAAAATTTTAACCAGTCATCGTTCTCACAACACTGAGGACCAGTCATTCGAAATGACTTCTCCATGCATTTTATGCATTGGTAAAAGCACTATGATGAAAAGTGTGATATGTTTTCAGGTATCTCCTATACTAATAGAGCCACATGCTCACCGGTTTGCCACATGATGTAGGCCTATGGACTGAACAAGAAACCACCAAAAATTTTAACCAGTCATCGTTCTCACAACACTGAGGACCAGTCATTCGAAATGACTTCTCCATGCATTTTATGCATTGGTAAAAGCACTATGATGAAAAGTGTGATATGTTTTCAGGTATCTCCTATACTAATAGAGCCACATGCTCACCGGTTTGCCACATGATGTAGGCCTATGGACTGAACAAGAAACCACCAAAAATTTTAACCAGTCATCGTTCTCACAACACTGAGGACCAGTCATTCGAAATGACTTCTCCATGCATTTTATGCATTAGTAAAAGCACTATGATGAAAAGTGTGATATGTTTTCAGGTATCTTCTATACTAATAGAGCCACATGCTCACCGGTTTGCCACATGATGTAGGCCTATGGACTGAACAAGAAACCACCAAAAATTTTAACCAGTCATCGTTCTCATTTCGAATGACTGGTCCTCAGTGTTGTGAGAACGATGACTGGTTAAAATTTTTGGTGGTTTCTTGTTCAGTCCATAGGCCTACATCATGTGGCAAACCGGTGAGCATGTGGCTCTATTAGTATAGGAGATACCTGAAAACATATCACACTTTTCATCATAGTGCTTTTACCAATGCATAAAATGCATGGAGAAGTCATTTCGAATGACTGGTCCTCAGTGTTGTGAGAACGATGACTGGTTAAAATTTTTGGTGGTTTCTTGTTCAGTCCATAGGCCTACATCATGTGGCAAACCGGTGAGCATGTGGCTCTATTAGTATAGGAGATACCTGAAAACATATCCCACTTTTCATCATAGTGCTTTTACCAATGCATAAAATGCATGGAGAAGTCATTTCGAATGACTGGTCCTCAGTGTTGTGAGAACGATGACTGGTTAAAATTTTTGGTGGTTTCTTGTTCAGTCCATAGGCCTACATCATGTGGCAAACCGGTGAGCATGTGGCTCTATTAGTATAGGAGATACCTGAAAACATATCACACTTTTCATCATAGTGCTTTTACCAATGCATAAAATGCATGGAGAAGTCATTTCGAATGACTGGTCCTCAGTGTTGTGAGAACGATGACTGGTTAAAATTTTTGGTGGTTTCTTGTTCAGTCCATAGGCCTACATCATGTGGCAAACCGGTGAGCATGTGGCTCTATTAGTATAGGAGATACCTGAAAACATATCACACTTTTCATCATAGTGCTTTTACCAATGCATAAAATGCATGGAGAAGTCATTTCGAATGACTGGTCCTCAGTGTTGTGAGAACGATGACTGGTTAAAATTTTTGGTGGTTTCTTGTTCAGTCCATAGGCCTACATCATGTGGCAAACCGGTGAGCATGTGGCTCTATTAGTATAGGAGATACCTGAAAACATATCACACTTTTCATCATAGTGCTTTTACCAATGCATAAAATGCATGAAGAAGTCATTTCGAATGACTGGTCCTCAGTGTTGTGAGAACGATGACTGGTTAAAATTTTTGGTGGTTTCTTGTTCAGTCCATAGGCCTACATCATGTGGCAAACCGGTGAGCATGTGGCTCTATTAGTATAGGAGATACCTGAAAACATATCACACTTTTCATCATAGTGCTTTTACCAATGCATAAAATGCATGGAGAAGTCATTTCGAATGACTGGTCCTCAGTGTTGTGAGAACGATGACTGGTTAAAATTTTTGGTGGTTTCTTGTTCAGTCCATAGGCCTACATCATGTGGCAAACCGGTGAGCATGTGGCTCTATTAGTATAGGAGATACCTGAATACATATCACACTTTTCATCATAGTGCTTTTACCAATGCATAAAATGCATGGAGAAGTCATTTCGAATGACTGGTCCTCAGTGTTGTGAGAACGATGACTGGTTAAAATTTTTGGTGGTTTCTTGTTCAGTCCATAGGCCTACATCATGTGGCAAACCGGTGAGCATGTGGCTCTATTAGTATAGGAGATACCTGAAAACATATCACACTTTTCATCATAGTGCTTTTACCAATGCATAAAATGCATGGAGAAGTCATTTCGAATGACTGGTCCTCAGTGTTGTGAGAACGATGACTGGTTAAAATTTTTGGTGGTTTCTTGTTCAGTCCATAGGCCTACATCATGTGGCAAACCGGTGAGCATGTGGCCCTATTAGTATAGGAGATACCTGAAAACATATCACACTTTTCATCATAGTGCTTTTACCAATGCATAAAATGCATGGAGAAGTCATTTCGAATGACTGGTCCTCAGTGTTGTGAGAACGATGACTGATTAAAATTTTTGGTGGTTTCTTGTTCAGTCCATAGGCCTACATCATGTGGCAAACCGGTGAGCATGTGGCTCTATTAGTATAGGAGATACCTGAAAACATATCACACTTTTCATCATAGTGCTTTTACCAATGCATAAAATGCATGGAGAAGTCATTTCGAATGACTGGTCCTCAGTGTTGTGAGAACGATGACTGGTTAAAATTTTTGGTGGTTTCTTGTTCAGTCCATAGGCCTACATCATGTGGCAAACCGGTGAGCATGTGGCTCCATTAGTATAGGAGATACCTGAAAACATATCACACTTTTCATCATAGTGCTTTTACCAATGCATAAAATGCATGGAGAAGTCATTTCGAATGACTGGTCCTCAGTGTTGTGAGAACGATGACTGGTTAAAATTTTTGGTGGTTTCTTGTTCAGTCCATAGGCCTACATCATGTGGCAAATCGGTGAGCATGTGGCTCTATTAGTATAGGAGATACCTGAAAACATATCACACTTTTCATCATAGTGCTTTTACCAATGCATAAAATGCATGGAGAAGTCATTTCGAATGACTGGTCCTCAGTGTTGTGAGAACGATGACTGGTTAAAATTTTTGGTGGTTTCTTGTTCAGTCCATAGGCCTACATCATGTGGCAAACCGGTGAGCATGTGGCTCCATTAGTATAGGAGATACCTGAAAACATATCACACTTTTCATCATAGTGCTTTTACCAATGCATAAAATGCATGGAGAAGTCATTTCGAATGACTGGTCCTCAGTGTTGTGAGAACGATGACTGGTTAAAATTTTTGGTGGTTTCTTGTTCAGTCCATAGGCCTACATCATGTGGCAAACCGGTGAGCATGTGGCTCTATTAGTATAGGAGATACCTGAAAACATATCACACTTTTCATCATAGTGCTTTTACCAATGCATAAAATGCATGGAGAAGTCATTTCGAATGACTGGTCCTCAGTGTTGTGAGAACGATGACTGGTTAAAATTTTTGGTGGTTTCTTGTTCAGTCCATAGGCCTACATCATGTGGCAAACCGGTGAGCATGTGGCTCTATTAGTATAGGAGATACCTGAAAACATATCACACTTTTCATCATAGTGCTTTTACCAATGCATAAAATGCATGGAGAAGTCATTTCGAATGACTGGTCCTCAGTGTTGTGAGAACGATGACTGGTTAAAATTTTTGGTGGTTTCTTGTTCAGTCCATAGGCCTACATCATGTGGCAAACCGGTGAGCATGTGGCTCTATTAGTATAGGAGATACCTGAAAACATATCACACTTTTCATCATAGTGCTTTTACCAATGCATAAAATGCATGGAGAAGTCATTTCGAATGACTGGTCCTCAGTGTTGTGAGAACGATGACTGGTTAAAATTTTTGGTGGTTTCTTGTTCAGTCCATAGGCCTACATCATGTGGCAAACCGGTGAGCATGTGGCTCTATTAGTATAGGAGATACCTGAAAACATATCACACTTTTCATCATAGTGCTTTTACCAATGCAAAAAATGCATGGAGAAGTCATTTCGAATGACTGGTCCTCAGTGTTGTGAGAACGATGACTGGTTAAAATTTTTGGTGGTTTCTTGTTCAGTCCATAGGCCTACATCATGTGGCAAACCGGTGAGCATGTGACTCTATTAGTATAGGAGATACCTGAAAACATATCACACTTTTCATCATAGTGCTTTTACCAATGCATAAAATGCATGGAGAAGTCATTTCGAATGACTGGTCCTCAGTGTTGTGAGAACGATGACTGGTTAAAATTTTTGGTGGTTTCTTGTGCAGTCCATAGGCCTACATCATGTGGCAAACCGGTGAGCATGTGGCTCTATTACTATAGGATATACCTGAAAACATATCACACTTTTCATCATAGTGCTTTTACCAATGCATAAAATGCATGGAGAAGTCATTTCGAATGACTGGTCCTCAGTGTTGTGAGAACGATGACTGGTTAAAATTTTTGGTGGTTTCTTGTTCAGTCCATAGGCCTACATCATGTGGCAAACCGGTGAGCATGTGGCTCTATTAGTATAGGAGATACCTGAAAACATATCACACTTTTCATCATAGTGCTTTTACCAATGCATAAAATGCATGGAGAAGTCATTTCGAATGACTGGTCCTCAGTGTTGTGAGAACGATGACTGGTTAAATTTTTTGGTGGTTTCTTGTTCAGTCCATAGGCCTACATCATGTGGCAAACCGGTGAGCATGTGACTCTATTAGTATAGGAGATACCTGAAAACATATCACACTTTTCATCATAGTGCTTTTACCAATGCATAAAATGCATGGAGAAGTCATTTCGAATGACTGGTCCTCAGTGTTGTGAGAACGATGACTGGTTAAAATATTTCGTGGTTTCTTGTTCAGTCCATAGGCCTACATCATGTGGCAAACCGGTGAGCATGTGGCTCCATTAGTATAGGAGATACCTGAAAACATATCACACTTTTCATCATAGTGCTTTTACCAATGCATAAAATGCATGGAGAAGTCATTTCGAATGACTGGTCCTCAGTGTTGTGAGAACGATGACTGGTTAAAATTTTTGGTGGTTTCTTGTTCAGTCCATAGGCCTACATCATGTGGCAAACCGGTGAGCATGTGGCTCTATTAGTATAGGAGATACCTGAAAACATATTACACTTTTCATCATAGTGCTTTTACCAATGCATAAAATGCATGGAGAAGTCATTTCGAATGACTGGTCCTCAGTGTTGTGAGAACGATGACTGGTTAAAATTTTTGGTGGTTTCTTGTTCAGTCCATAGGCCTACATCATGTGGCAAACCGGTGAGCATGTGGCTCTATTAGTATAGGAGATACCTGAAAACATATCACACTTTTCATCATAGTGCTTTTACCAATGCATAAAATGCATGGAGAAGTCATTTCGAATGACTGGTCCTCAGTGTTGTGAGAACGATGACTGGTTAAAATTTTTGGTGGTTTCTTGTTCAGTCCATAGGCCTACATCATGTGGCAAACCGGTGAGCATGTGGCTCTATTAGTATAGGAGATACCTGAAAACATATTACACTTTTCATCATAGTGCTTTTACCAATGCATAAAATGCATGGAGAAGTCATTTCGAATGACTGGTCCTCAGTGTTGTGAGAACGATGACTGGTTAAAATTTTTGGTGGTTTCTTGTTCAGTCCATAGGCCTACATCATGTGGCAAACCGGTGAGCATGTGGCTCTATTATTATAGGAGATACCTGAAAACATATCACACTTTTCATCATAGTGCTTTTACCAATGCATAAAATGCATGGAGAAGTCATTTCGAATGACTGGTCCTCAGTGTTGTGAGAACGATGACTGGTTAAAATTTTTGGTGGTTTCTTGTTCAGTCCATAGGCCTACATCATGTGGCAAACCGGTGAGCATGTGGCTCTATTAGTATAGGAGATACCTGAAAACATATCACACTTTTCATCATAGTGCTTTTACCAATGCATAAAATGCATGGAGAAGTCATTTCGAATGACTGGTCCTCAGTGTTGTGAGAACGATGACTGGTTAAAATTTTTGGTGGTTTCTTGTTCAGTCCATAGGCCTACATCATGTGGCAAACCGGTGAGCATGTGGCTCTATTAGTATAGGAGATACCTGAAAACATATCACACTTTTCATCATAGTGCTTTTACCAATGCATAAAATGCATGGAGAAGTCATTTCGAATGACTGGTCCTCAGTGTTGTGAGAACGATGACTGGTTAAAATTTTTGGTGGTTTCTTGTTCAGTCCATAGGCCTACATCATGTGGCAAACCGGTGAGCATGTGGCTCTATTAGTATAGGAGATACCTGAAAACATATCACACTTTTCATCATAGTGCTTTTACCAATGCATAAAATGCATGGAGAAGTCATTTCGAATGACTGGTCCTCAGTGTTGTGAGAACGATGACTGGTTAAAATTTTTGGTGGTTTCTTGTTCAGTCCATAGGCCTACATCATGTGGCAAACCGGTGAGCATGTGGCTCTATTAGTATAGGAGATACCTGAAAACATATCACACTTTTCATCATAGTGCTTTTACCAATGCATAAAATGCATGGAGAAGTCATTTCGAATGACTGGTCCTCAGTGTTGTGAGAACGATGACTGGTTAAAATTTTTGGTGGTTTCTTGTTCAGTCCATAGGCCTACATCATGTGGCAAACCGGTGAGCATGTGGCTCTATTAGTATAGGAGATACCTGAAAACATATCACACTTTTCATCATAGTGCTTTTACCAATGCATAAAATGCATGGAGAAGTCATTTCGAATGACTGGTCCTCAGTGTTGTGAGAACGATGACTGGTTAAAATTTTTGGTGGTTTCTTGTTCAGTCCATAGGCCTACATCATGTGGCAAACCGGTGAGCATGTGGCTCTATTAGTATAGGAGATACCTGAAAACATATCACACTTTTCATCATAGTGCTTTTACCAATGCATAAAATGCATGGAGAAGTCATTTCGAATGACTGGTCCTCAGTGTTGTGAGAACGATGACTGGTTAAAATTTTTGGTGGTTTCTTGTTCAGTCCATAGGCCTACATCATGTGGCAAACCGGTGAGCATGTGGCTCTATTAGTATAGGAGATACCTGAAAACATATCACACTTTTCATCATAGTGCTTTTACCAATGCATAAAATGCATGGAGAAGTCATTTCGAATGACTGGTCCTCAGTGTTGTGAGAACGATGACTGGTTAAAATTTTTGGTGGTTTCTTGTTCAGTCCATAGGCCTACATCATGTGGCAAACCGGTGAGCATGTGGCTCTATTAGTATAGGAGATACCTGAAAACATATCACACTTTTCATCATAGTGCTTTTACCAATGCATAAAATGCATGGAGAAGTCATTTCGAATGACTGGTCCTCAGTGTTGTGAGAACGATGACTGGTTAAAATTTTTGGTGGTTTCTTGTTCAGTCCATAGGCCTACATCATGTGGCAAACCGGTGAGCATGTGGCTCTATTAGTATAGGAGATACCTGAAAACATATCACACTTTTCATCATAGTGCTTTTACCAATGCATAAAATGCATGGAGAAGTCATTTCGAATGACTGGTCCTCAGTGTTGTGAGAACGATGACTGGTTAAAATTTTTGGTGGTTTCTTGTTCAGTCCATAGGCCTACATCATGTGGCAAACCGGTGAGCATGTGGCTCTATTAGTATAGGAGATACCTGAAAACATATCACACTTTTCATCATAGTGCTTTTACCAATGCATAAAATGCATGGAGAAGTCATTTCGAATGACTGGTCCTCAGTGTTGTGAGAACGATGACTGGTTAAAATTTTTGGTGGTTTCTTGTTCAGTCCATAGGCCTACATCATGTGGCAAACCGGTGAGCATGTGGCTCTATTAGTATAGGAGATACCTGAAAACATATCACACTTTTCATCATAGTGCTTTTACCAATGCATAAAATGCATGGAGAAGTCATTTCGAATGACTGGTCCTCAGTGTTGTGAGAACGATGACTGGTTAAAATTTTTGGTGGTTTCTTGTTCAGTCCATAGGCCTACATCATGTGGCAAACCGGTGAGCATGTGGCTCTATTAGTATAGGAGATACCTGAAAACATATCACACTTTTCATCATAGTGCTTTTACCAATGCATAAAATGCATGGAGAAGTCATTTCGAATGACTGGTCCTCAGTGTTGTGAGAACGATGACTGGTTAAAATTTTTGGTGGTTTCTTGTTCAGTCCATAGGCCTACATCATGTGGCAAACCGGTGAGCATGTGGCTCTATTAGTATAGGAGATACCTGAAAACATATCACACTTTTCATCATAGTGCTTTTACCAATGCATAAAATGCATGGAGAAGTCATTTCGAATGACTGGTCCTCAGTGTTGTGAGAACGATGACTGGTTAAAATTTTTGGTGGTTTCTTGTTCAGTCCATAGGCCTACATCATGTGGCAAACCGGTGAGCATGTGGCTCTATTAGTATAGGAGATACCTGAAAACATATCACACTTTTCATCATAGTGCTTTTACCAATGCATAAAATGCATGGAGAAGTCATTTCGAATGACTGGTCCTCAGTGTTGTGAGAACGATGACTGGTTAAAATTTTTGGTGGTTTCTTGTTCAGTCCATAGGCCTACATCATGTGGCAAACCGGTGAGCATGTGGCTCTATTAGTATAGGAGATACCTGAAAACATATCACACTTTTCATCATAGTGCTTTTACCAATGCATAAAATGCATGGAGAAGTCATTTCGAATGACTGGTCCTCAGTGTTGTGAGAACGATGACTGGTTAAAATTTTTGGTGGTTTCTTGTTCAGTCCATAGGCCTACATCATGTGGCAAACCGGTGAGCATGTGGCTCTATTAGTATAGGAGATACCTGAAAACATATCACACTTTTCATCATAGTGCTTTTACCAATGCATAAAATGCATGGAGAAGTCATTTCGAATGACTGGTCCTCAGTGTTGTGAGAACGATGACTGGTTAAAATTTTTGGTGGTTTCTTGTTCAGTCCATAGGCCTACATCATGTGGCAAACCGGTGAGCATGTGGCTCTATTAGTATAGGAGATACCTGAAAACATATCACACTTTTCATCATAGTGCTTTTACCAATGCATAAAATGCATGGAGAAGTCATTTCGAATGACTGGTCCTCAGTGTTGTGAGAACGATGACTGGTTAAAATTTTTGGTGGTTTCTTGTTCAGTCCATAGGCCTACATCATGTGGCAAACCGGTGAGCATGTGGCTCTATTAGTATAGGAGATACCTGAAAACATATCACACTTTTCATCATAGTGCTTTTACCAATGCATAAAATGCATGGAGAAGTCATTTCGAATGACTGGTCCTCAGTGTTGTGAGAACGATGACTGGTTAAAATTTTTGGTGGTTTCTTGTTCAGTCCATAGGCCTACATCATGTGGCAAACCGGTGAGCATGTGGCTCTATTAGTATAGGAGATACCTGAAAACATATCACACTTTTCATCATAGTGCTTTTACCAATGCATAAAATGCATGGAGAAGTCATTTCGAATGACTGGTCCTCAGTGTTGTGAGAACGATGACTGGTTAAAATTTTTGGTGGTTTCTTGTTCAGTCCATAGGCCTACATCATGTGGCAAACCGGTGAGCATGTGGCTCTATTAGTATAGGAGATACCTGAAAACATATCACACTTTTCATCATAGTGCTTTTACCAAAGCATAAAATGCATGGAGAAGTCATTTCGAATGACTGGTCCTCAGTGTTGTGAGAACGATGACTGGTTAAAATTTTTGGTGGTTTCTTGTTCAGTCCATAGGCCTACATCATGTGGCAAACCGGTGAGCATGTGGCTCTATTAGTATAGGAGATACCTGAAAACATATCACACTTTTCATCATAGTGCTTTTACCAATGCATAAAATGCATGGAGAAGTCATTTCGAATGACTGGTCCTCAGTGTTGTGAGAACGATGACTGGTTAAAATTTTTGGTGGTTTCTTGTTCAGTCCATAGGCCTACATCATGTGGCAAACCGGTGAGCATGTGGCTCTATTAGTATAGGAGATACCTGAAAACATATCACACTTTTCATCATAGTGCTTTTACCAATGCATAAAATGCATGGAGAAGTCATTTCGAATGACTGGTCCTCAGTGTTGTGAGAACGATGACTGGTTAAAATTTTTGGTGGTTTCTTGTTCAGTCCATAGGCCTACATCATGTGGCAAACCGGTGAGCATGTGGCTCTATTAGTATAGGAGATACCTGAAAACATATCACACTTTTCATCATAGTGCTTTTACCAATGCATAAAATGCATGGAGAAGTCATTTCGAATGACTGGTCCTCAGTGTTGTGAGAACGATGACTGGTTAAAATTTTTGGTGGTTTCTTGTTCAGTCCATAGGCCTACATCATGTGGCAAACCGGTGAGCATGTGGCTCTATTAGTATAGGAGATACCTGAAAACATATCACACTTTTCATCATAGTGCTTTTACCAATGCATAAAATGCATGGAGAAGTCATTTCGAATGACTGGTCCTCAGTGTTGTGAGAACGATGACTGGTTAAAATTTTTGGTGGTTTCTTGTTCAGTCCATAGGCCTACATCATGTGGCAAACCGGTGAGCATGTGGCTCTATTAGTATAGGAGATACCTGAAAACATATCACACTTTTCATCATAGTGCTTTTACCAATGCATAAAATGCATGGAGAAGTCATTTCGAATGACTGGTCCTCAGTGTTGTGAGAACGATGACTGGTTAAAATTTTTGGTGGTTTCTTGTTCAGTCCATAGGCCTACATCATGTGGCAAACCGGTGAGCATGTGGCTCTATTAGTATAGGAGATACCTGAAAACATATCACACTTTTCATCATAGTGCTTTTACCAATGCATAAAATGCATGGAGAAGTCATTTCGAATGACTGGTCCTCAGTGTTGTGAGAACGATGACTGGTTAAAATTTTTGGTGGTTTCTTGTTCAGTCCATAGGCCTACATCATGTGGCAAACCGGTGAGCATGTGGCTCTATTAGTATAGGAGATACCTGAAAACATATCACACTTTTCATCATAGTGCTTTTACCAATGCATAAAATGCATGGAGAAGTCATTTCGAATGACTGGTCCTCAGTGTTGTGAGAACGATGACTGGTTAAAATTTTTGGTGGTTTCTTGTTCAGTCCATAGGCCTACATCATGTGGCAAACCGGTGAGCATGTGGCTCTATTAGTATAGGAGATACCTGAAAACATATCACACTTTTCATCATAGTGCTTTTACCAATGCATAAAATGCATGGAGAAGTCATTTCGAATGACTGGTCCTCAGTGTTGTGAGAACGATGACTGGTTAAAATTTTTGGTGGTTTCTTGTTCAGTCCATAGGCCTACATCATGTGGCAAACCGGTGAGCATGTGGCTCTATTAGTATAGGAGATACCTGAAAACATATCACACTTTTCATCATAGTGCTTTTACCAATGCATAAAATGCATGGAGAAGTCATTTCGAATGACTGGTCCTCAGTGTTGTGAGAACGATGACTGGTTAAAATTTTTGGTGGTTTCTTGTTCAGTCCATAGGCCTACATCATGTGGCAAACCGGTGAGCATGTGGCTCTATTAGTATAGGAGATACCTGAAAACATATCACACTTTTCATCATAGTGCTTTTACCAATGCATAAAATGCATGGAGAAGTCATTTCGAATGACTGGTCCTCAGTGTTGTGAGAACGATGACTGGTTAAAATTTTTGGTGGTTTCTTGTTCAGTCCATATGCCTACATCATGTGGCAAACCGGTGAGCATGTGGCTCTATTAGTATAGGAGATACCTGAAAACATATCACACTTTTCATCATAGTGCTTTTACCAATGCATAAAATGCATGGAGAAGTCATTTCGAATGACTGGTCCTCAGTGTTGTGAGAACGATGACTGGTTAAAATTTTTGGTGGTTTCTTGTTCAGTCCATAGGCCTACATCATGTGGCAAACCGGTGAGCATGTGGCTCTATTAGTATAGGAGATACCTGAAAACATATCACACTTTTCATCATAGTGCTTTTACCAATGCATAAAATGCATGGAGAAGTCATTTCGAATGACTGGTCCTCAGTGTTGTGAGAACGATGACTGGTTAAAATTTTTGGTGGTTTCTTGTTCAGTCCATAGGCCTACATCATGTGGCAAACCGGTGAGCATGTGGCTCTATTAGTATAGGAGATACCTGAAAACATATCACACTTTTCATCATAGTGCTTTTACCAATGCATAAAATGCATGGAGAAGTCATTTCGAATGACTGGTCCTCAGTGTTGTGAGAACGATGACTGGTTAAAATTTTTGGTGGTTTCTTGTTCAGTCCATAGGCCTACATCATGTGGCAAACCGGTGAGCATGTGGCTCTATTAGTATAGGAGATACCTGAAAACATATCACACTTTTCATCATAGTGCTTTTACCAATGCATAAAATGCATGGAGAAGTCATTTCGAATGACTGGTCCTCAGTGTTGTGAGAACGATGACTGGTTAAAATTTTTGGTGGTTTCTTGTTCAGTCCATAGGCCTACATCATGTGGCAAACCGGTGAGCATGTGGCTCTATTAGTATAGGAGATACCTGAAAACATATCACACTTTTCATCATAGTGCTTTTACCAATGCATAAAATGCATGGAGAAGTCATTTCGAATGACTGGTCCTCAGTGTTGTGAGAACGATGACTGGTTAAAATTTTTGGTGGTTTCTTGTTCAGTCCATAGGCCTACATCATGTGGCAAACCGGTGAGCATGTGGCTCTATTAGTATAGGAGATACCTGAAAACATATCACACTTTTCATCATAGTGCTTTTACCAATGCATAAAATGCATGGAGAAGTCATTTCGAATGACTGGTCCTCAGTGTTGTGAGAACGATGACTGGTTAAAATTTTTGGTGGTTTCTTGTTCAGTCCATAGGCCTACATCATGTGGCAAACCGGTGAGCATGTGGCTCTATTAGTATAGGAGATACCTGAAAACATATCACACTTTTCATCATAGTGCTTTTACCAATGCATAAAATGCATGGAGAAGTCATTTCGAATGACTGGTCCTCAGTGTTGTGAGAACGATGACTGGTTAAAATTTTTGGTGGTTTCTTGTTCAGTCCATAGGCCTACATCATGTGGCAAACCGGTGAGCATGTGGCTCTATTAGTATAGGAGATACCTGAAAACATATCACACTTTTCATC
>NW_027194115.1:0-37061 GCF_032444005.1 Ranitomeya imitator
CTTTGCACTCTTTGCATAAAGGGATAGGCACCCTTAGGGGTGAAGAGCTAGCTTTCACCCCTCTACTCTGTACTTTGTTGTACAGTGCGGAGCCACTCCATAACCCCCATGCTCCAAGCGAACAGGCACATCTTGTCTGTCCTCCGTAAATGGGTAATGCCTTCGTCCCCAATTACAGTCGTGCATGTGCATTCAGACGGGACAAGAGCGAAGAGCGTAAAGCCTGCCCTGTGTGCATAACCAACATGAAGCTAAAGACAAAAAACAATAATGCAAGGGGCTCAAAAGTGCGGCTAGGCATAAAGCAGGGGCACGAGTGCTGGCTAGGCATAAGGCAGGGGCACGAGTGCTGGCTAGGCATAAGGCAGGGGCACGAGTGCTGGCTAGGCATAAGGCAGGGGCACGAGTGCTGGCTAGGCATAAGGCAGGGGCACGAGTGCTGGCTAGGCATAAGGCAGGGGCACGAGTGCTGGCTAGGCATAAGGCAGGGGCACGAGTGCTGGCTAGGCATAAGGCAGGGGCACGAGTGCTGGCTAGGCATAAGGCAGGGGCACGAGTGCTGGCTAGGCATACGGCAGGGGCACGAGTGCTGGCTAGGCATACGGCAGGGGCACGAGTGCTGGCTAGGCATACGGCAGGGGCACGAGTGCTGGCTAGGCATACGGCAGGGGCACGAGTGCTGGCTAGGCATACGGCAGGGGCACGAGTGCTGGCTAGGCATACGGCAGGGGCACGAGTGCTGGCTAGGCATACGGCAGGGGCACGAGTGCTGGCTAGGCATACGGCAGGGGCACGAGTGCTGGCTAGGCATACGGCAGGGGCACGAGTGCTGGCTAGGCATACGGCAGGGGCACGAGTGCTGGCTAGGCATACGGCAGGGGCACGAGTGCTGGCTAGGCATACGGCAGGGGCACGAGTGCTGGCTAGGCATACGGCAGGGGCACGAGTGCTGGCTAGGCATACGGCAGGGGCACGAGTGCTGGCTAGGCATACGGCAGGGGCACGAGTGCTGGCTAGGCATACGGCAGGGGCACGAGTGCTGGCTAGGCATACGGCAGGGGCACGAGTGCTGGCTAGGCATACGGCAGGGGCACGAGTGCTGGCTAGGCATACGGCAGGGGCACGAGTGCTGGCTAGGCATACGGCAGGGGCACGAGTGCTGGCTAGGCATACGGCAGGGGCACGAGTGCTGGCTAGGCATACGGCAGGGGCACGAGTGCTGGCTAGGCATACGGCAGGGGCACGAGTGCTGGCTAGGCATACGGCAGGGGCACGAGTGCTGGCTAGGCATACGGCAGGGGCACGAGTGCTGGCTAGGCATACGGCAGGGGCACGAGTGCTGGCTAGGCATACGGCAGGGGCACGAGTGCTGGCTAGGCATACGGCAGGGGCACGAGTGCTGGCTAGGCATACGGCAGGGGCACGAGTGCTGGCTAGGCATACGGCAGGGGCACGAGTGCTGGCTAGGCATACGGCAGGGGCACGAGTGCTGGCTAGGCATACGGCAGGGGCACGAGTGCTGGCTAGGCATACGGCAGGGGCACGAGTGCTGGCTAGGCATACGGCAGGGGCACGAGTGCTGGCTAGGCATACGGCAGGGGCACGAGTGCTGGCTAGGCATACGGCAGGGGCACGAGTGCTGGCTAGGCATACGGCAGGGGCACGAGTGCTGGCTAGGCATACGGCAGGGCACGAGTGCTGGCTAGGCATACGGCAGGGGCACGAGTGCTGGCTAGGCATACGGCAGGGGCACGAGTGCTGGCTAGGCATACGGCAGGGGCACGAGTGCTGGCTAGGCATACGGCAGGGGCACGAGTGCTGGCTAGGCATACGGCAGGGGCACGAGTGCTGGCTAGGCATACGGCAGGGGCACGAGTGCTGGCTAGGCATACGGCAGGGGCACGAGTGCTGGCTAGGCATACGGCAGGGGCACGAGTGCTGGCTAGGCATACGGCAGGGGCACGAGTGCTGGCTAGGCATACGGCAGGGCACGAGTGCTGGCTAGGCATACGGCAGGGGCACGAGTGCTGGCTAGGCATACGGCAGGGGCACGAGTGCTGGCTAGGCATACGGCAGGGGCACGAGTGCTGGCTAGCCATACGGCAGGGGCACGAGTGCTGGCTAGGCATACGGCAGGGGCACGAGTGCTGGCTAGGCATACGGCAGGGGCACGAGTGCTGGCTAGGCATACGGCAGGGGCACGAGTGCTGGCTAGGCATACGGCAGGGGCACGAGTGCTGGCTAGGCATACGGCAGGGGCACGAGTGCTGGCTAGGCATACGGCAGGGGCACGAGTGCTGGCTAGGCATACGGCAGGGGGCACGAGTGCTGGCTAGGCATACGGCAGGGGCACGAGTGCTGGCTAGGCATACGGCAGGGGCACGAGTGCTGGCTAGGCATACGGCAGGGGGCACGAGTGCTGGCTAGGCATACGGCAGGGGCACGAGTGCTGGCTAGGCATACGGCAGGGGCACGAGTGCTGGCTAGGCATACGGCAGGGGCACGAGTGCTGGCTAGGCATACGGCAGGGGCACGAGTGCTGGCTAGGCATACGGCAGGGGCACGAGTGCTGGCTAGGCATACGGCAGGGGGCACGAGTGCTGGCTAGCCATACGGCAGGGGCACGAGTGCTGGCTAGGCATACGGCAGGGGCACGAGTGCTGGCTAGGCATACGGCAGGGGCACGAGTGCTGGCTAGGCATACGGCAGGGGCACGAGTGCTGGCTAGGCATACGGCAGGGGCACGAGTGCTGGCTAGGCATACGGCAGGGGCACGAGTTGCTGGCTAGGCATACGGCAGGGGCACGAGTGCTGGCTAGGCATACGGCAGGGGCACGAGTGCTGGCTAGGCATACGGCAGGGGCACGAGTGCTGGCTAGGCATACGGCAGGGGCACGAGTGCTGGCTAGGCATACGGCAGGGGCACGAGTGCTGGCTAGGCATACGGCAGGGGCACGAGTGCTGGCTAGGCATACGGCAGGGGCACGAGTGCTGGCTAGGCATACGGCAGGGGCACGAGTGCTGGCTAGGCATACGGCAGGGGCACGAGTGCTGGCTAGGCATACGGCAGGGGCACGAGTGCTGGCTAGGCATACGGCAGGGGCACGAGTGCTGGCTAGGCATACGGCAGGGGCACGAGTGCTGGCTAGGCATACGGCAGGGGCACGAGTGCTGGCTAGGCATACGGCAGGGGCACGAGTGCTGGCTAGGCATACGGCAGGGGCACGAGTGCTGGCTAGGCATACGGCAGGGGCACGAGTGCTGGCTAGGCATACGGCAGGGGCACGAGTGCTGGCTAGGCATACGGCAGGGGCACGAGTGCTGGCTAGGCATACGGCAGGGGCACGAGTGCTGGCTAGGCATACGGCAGGGGCACGAGTGCTGGCTAGGCATACGGCAGGGGCACGAGTGCTGGCTAGGCATACGGCAGGGGCACGAGTGCTGGCTAGGCATACGGCAGGGGCACGAGTGCTGGCTAGGCATACGGGCAGGGGCACGAGTGCGGGCTAGGCATACGGCAGGGGCACGAGTGCGGGCTAGGCATAAGGCAGGGGCACGAGTGCTGGCTAGGCATAAGGCAGGGGCACGAGTGCTGGCTAGGCATAAGGCAGGGGCACGAGTGCTGGCTAGGCATAAGGCAGGGGCACGAGTGCTGGCTAGGCATAAGGCAGGGGCACGAGTGCTGGCTAGGCATAAGGCAGGGGCACGAGTGCTGGCTAGGCATAAGGCAGGGGCACGAGTGCTGGCTAGGCATAAGGCAGGGGCACGAGTGCTGGCTAGGCATAAGGCAGGGGCACGAGTGCGGGCTAGGCATAAGGCAGGGGCACGAGTGCGGGCTAGGCAGAAGGCAGGGGCACGAGTGCGGGCTAGGCAGAAGGCAGGGGCACGAGTGCGGGCTAGGCAGAAGGCAGGGGCACGAGTGCGGGCTAGGCATAAGGCAGGGGCACGAGTGCGGGCTAGGCATAAGGCAGGGGCACGAGTGCGGGCTAGGCAGAAGGCAGGGGCACGAGTGCGGGCTAGGCAGAAGGCAGGGGCACGAGTGCGGGCTAGGCAGAAGGCAGGGGCACGAGTGCGGGCTAGGCAGAAGGCAGGGGCACAAGTGCGGGCTAGGCAGAAGGCAGGGGCACAAGTGCGGGCTAGGCAGAAGGCAGGGGGCACAAGTGCGGGCTAGGCAGAAGGCAGGGGGCACAAGTGCGGGCTAGGCAGAAGGCAGGGGCACAAGTGCGGGCTAGGCAGAAGGCAGGGGCACAAGTGCGGGCTAGGCAGAAGGCAGGGGCACAAGTGCGGGCTAGGCAGAAGGCAGGGGCACAAGTGCGGGCTAGGCAGAAGGCAGGGGCACAAGTGCGGGCTAGGCATAAGGCAGGGGCACAAGTGCGGGCTAGGCATAAGGCAGGGGCACAAGTGCGGGCTAGGCATAAGGCAGGGGCACAGGTGCGGGCTAGGCATAAGGCAGGGGCACAAGTGCTGGCTAGGCATAAGGCAGGGGCACAGGTGCGGGCTAGGCATAAGGCAGGGGCACAGGTGCGGGCTAGGCATAAGGCAGGGGCACAAGTGCGGGCTAGGCATAAGGCAGGGGCACAAGTGCGGGCTAGGCATAAGGCAGGGGCACAAGTGCGGGCTAGGCATAAGGCAGGGGCACAAGTGCGGGCTAGGCATAAGGCAGGGGCACAAGTGCGGGCTAGGCATAAGGCAGGGGCACAAGTGCGGGCTAGGCATAAGGCAGGGGCACAAGTGCGGGCTAGGCATAAGGCAGGGGCACAAGTGCGGGCTAGGCATAAGGCAGGGGCACAAGTGCGGGCTAGGCATAAGGCAGGGGCACAGGTGCGGGCTAGGCATAAGGCAGGGGCACAAGTGCGGGCTAGGCATAAGGCAGGGGCACAAGTGCGGGCTAGGCATAAGGCAGGGGCACAAGTGCGGGCTAGGCATAAGGCAGGGGCACAAGTGCGGGCTAGGCATAGGGCAGGGGCACAAGTGCGGGCTAGGCATAAGGCAGGGGCACAAGTGCTGGCTAGGCATAAGGCAGGGGCACAAGTGCTGGCTAGGCATAAGGCAGGGGCACAAGTGCTGGCTAGGCATAAGGCAGGGGCACAAGTGCTGGCTAGGCATAAGGCAGGGGCACAAGTGCTGGCTAGGCATAAGGCAGGGGCACAAGTGCTGGCTAGGCATAAGGCAGGGGCACAAGTGCTGGCTAGGCATAAGGCAGGGGCACAAGTGCTGGCTAGGCATAAGGCAGGGGCACAAGTGCTGGCTAGGCATAAGGCAGGGGCACAAGTGCTGGCTAGGCATAAGGCAGGGGCACAAGTGCTGGCTAGGCAAGTGCGGGCTAGGCATAAGGCAGGGGCACAAGTGCGGGCTAAGAATAAGGCAGGGGCACAAGTGCGGGCTAGGCATAAGGCAGGGGCACAAGTGCGGGCTAGGCATAAGGCAGGGGCACAAGTGCGGGCTAGGCATAAGGCAGGGGCACAAGTGCGGGCTAGGCATAAGGCAGGAGCAGAAGTGTGGGCTAGGCATAAGGCAGGGGCACAAGTGCAAACTAAGCATAAGGCAGAGGCACAAGTGCAAGCTAGGCATAAGGCAGGGGCACGTATGCAGGCTAGGGCTTAAGGCAGGGGCACAAGTGATAGCTACACATAAGGCATACGGCTAACTCTTTGCACTCTTTGCATTAAGGGATAGGCACCCTTAGGGGTGAAGAGCTAGCTTTCACCCCTCTACTCTGTACTTTGTTGTACAGTGCGGAGACACTCCATAACCCCCATGCTCCAAGCGACCAGGCACATCTTGTCTGTCCTCCGTAAATGGGTAATGCCCTCGTCCCCAATTACAGTCGTGCATGTGCTTTCAGACGGGACAAGAGCGAAGAGCGTAAAGCCTGCTTTGTGTGCATAACCAACATGAAGCTAAAGACAAAAAAACAATAATGCAAGGGGCTCAAAAGTGCAGGCTAGGCATAAGGCAGGGGCACGAGTGCAGGCTAGGCATAAGGCAGGGGCACGAGTGCTGGCTAGGCATAAGGCAGGGGCACGAGTGCTGGCTAGGCATAAGGCAGGGGCACGAGCGCTGGCTAGGCATAAGGCAGGGGCACGAGCGCTGGCTAGGCATAAGGCAGGGGCACGAGCGCTGGCTAGGCATAAGGCAGGGGCACGAGCGCTGGCTAGGCATAAGGCAGGGGCACGAGCGCTGGCTAGGCATACGGCAGGGGCACGAGCGCTGGCTAGGCATACGGCAGGGGCACGAGCGCTGGCTAGGCATACGGCAGGGGCACGAGCGCTGGCTAGGCATACGGCAGGGGCACGAGCGCTGGCTAGGCATACGGCAGGGGCACGAGCGCTGGCTAGGCATACGGCAGGGGCACGAGCGCTGGCTAGGCATACGGCAGGGGCACGAGCGCTGGCTAGGCATACGGCAGGGGCACGAGCGCTGGCTAGGCATACGGCAGGGGCACGAGCGCTGGCTAGGCATACGGCAGGGGCACGAGCGCTGGCTAGGCATACGGCAGGGGCACGAGCGCTGGCTAGGCATACGGCAGGGGCACGAGCGCTGGCTAGGCATACGGCAGGGGCACGAGCGCTGGCTAGGCATACGGCAGGGGCACGAGCGCTGGCTAGGCATACGGCAGGGGCACGAGCGCTGGCTAGGCATACGGCAGGGGCACGAGCGCTGGCTAGGCATACGGCAGGGGCACGAGCGCTGGCTAGGCATACGGCAGGGGCACGAGCGCTGGCTAGGCATACGGCAGGGGCACGAGCGCTGGCTAGGCATACGGCAGGGGCACGAGCGCTGGCTAGGCATACGGCAGGGGCACGAGCGCTGGCTAGGCATACGGCAGGGGCACGAGCGCTGGCTAGGCATACGGCAGGGGCACGAGCGCTGGCTAGGCATACGGCAGGGGCACGAGCGCTGGCTAGGCATACGGCAGGGGCACGAGCGCTGGCTAGGCATACGGCAGGGGCACGAGCGCTGGCTAGGCATACGGCAGGGGCACGAGCGCTGGCTAGGCATACGGCAGGGGCACGAGCGCTGGCTAGGCATACGGCAGGGGCACGAGCGCTGGCTAGGCATACGGCAGGGGCACGAGCGCTGGCTAGGCATACGGCAGGGGCACGAGCGCTGGCTAGGCATACGGCAGGGGCACGAGCGCTGGCTAGGCATACGGCAGGGGCACGAGCGCTGGCTAGGCATACGGCAGGGGCACGAGCGCTGGCTAGGCATACGGCAGGGGCACGAGCGCTGGCTAGGCATACGGCAGGGGCACGAGCGCTGGCTAGGCATACGGCAGGGGCACGAGCGCTGGCTAGGCATACGGCAGGGGCACGAGCGCTGGCTAGGCATACGGCAGGGGCACGAGCGCTGGCTAGGCATACGGCAGGGGCACGAGCGCTGGCTAGGCATACGGCAGGGGCACGAGCGCTGGCTAGGCATACGGCAGGGGCACGAGCGCTGGCTAGGCATACGGCAGGGGCACGAGCGCTGGCTAGGCATACGGCAGGGGCACGAGCGCTGGCTAGGCATACGGCAGGGGCACGAGCGCTGGCTAGGCATACGGCAGGGGCACGAGCGCTGGCTAGGCATACGGCAGGGGCACGAGCGCTGGCTAGGCATACGGCAGGGGCACGAGCGCTGGCTAGGCATACGGCAGGGGCACGAGCGCTGGCTAGGCATACGGCAGGGGCACGAGCGCTGGCTAGGCATACGGCAGGGGCACGAGCGCTGGCTAGGCATACGGCAGGGGCACGAGCGCTGGCTAGGCATACGGCAGGGGCACGAGCGCTGGCTAGGCATACGGCAGGGGCACGAGCGCTGGCTAGGCATACGGCAGGGGCACGAGCGCTGGCTAGGCATACGGCAGGGGCACGAGCGCTGGCTAGGCATACGGCAGGGGCACGAGCGCTGGCTAGGCATACGGCAGGGGCACGAGCGCTGGCTAGGCATACGGCAGGGGCACGAGCGCTGGCTAGGCATACGGCAGGGGCACGAGCGCTGGCTAGGCATACGGCAGGGGCACGAGCGCTGGCTAGGCATACGGCAGGGGCACGAGCGCTGGCTAGGCATACGGCAGGGGCACGAGCGCTGGCTAGGCATACGGCAGGGGCACGAGCGCTGGCTAGGCATACGGCAGGGGCACGAGCGCTGGCTAGGCATACGGCAGGGGCACGAGCGCTGGCTAGGCATACGGCAGGGGCACGAGCGCTGGCTAGGCATACGGCAGGGGCACGAGCGCTGGCTAGGCATACGGCAGGGGCACGAGCGCTGGCTAGGCATACGGCAGGGGCACGAGCGCTGGCTAGGCATACGGCAGGGGCACGAGCGCTGGCTAGGCATACGGCAGGGGCACGAGCGCTGGCTAGGCATACGGCAGGGGCACGAGCGCTGGCTAGGCATACGGCAGGGGCACGAGCGCTGGCTAGGCATACGGCAGGGGCACGAGCGCTGGCTAGGCATACGGCAGGGGCACGAGCGCTGGCTAGGCATACGGCAGGGGCACGAGCGCTGGCTAGGCATACGGCAGGGGCACGAGCGCTGGCTAGGCATACGGCAGGGGCACGAGCGCTGGCTAGGCATACGGCAGGGGCACGAGCGCTGGCTAGGCATACGGCAGGGGCACGAGCGCTGGCTAGGCATACGGCAGGGGCACGAGCGCTGGCTAGGCATACGGCAGGGGCACGAGCGCTGGCTAGGCATACGGCAGGGGCACGAGCGCTGGCTAGGCATACGGCAGGGGCACGAGCGCTGGCTAGGCATACGGCAGGGGCACGAGCGCTGGCTAGGCATACGGCAGGGGCACGAGCGCTGGCTAGGCATACGGCAGGGGCACGAGCGCTGGCTAGGCATACGGCAGGGGCACGAGCGCTGGCTAGGCATACGGCAGGGGCACGAGCGCTGGCTAGGCATACGGCAGGGGCACGAGCGCTGGCTAGGCATACGGCAGGGGCACGAGCGCTGGCTAGGCATACGGCAGGGGCACGAGCGCTGGCTAGGCATACGGCAGGGGCACGAGCGCTGGCTAGGCATACGGCAGGGGCACGAGCGCTGGCTAGGCATACGGCAGGGGCACGAGCGCTGGCTAGGCATACGGCAGGGGCACGAGCGCTGGCTAGGCATACGGCAGGGGCACGAGCGCTGGCTAGGCATACGGCAGGGGCACGAGCCCTGGCTAGGCATACGGCAGGGGCACGAGCGCTGGCTAGGCATACGGCAGGGGCACGAGCGCTGGCTAGGCATACGGCAGGGGCACGAGCGCTGGCTAGGCATACGGCAGGGGCACGAGCGCTGGCTAGGCATACGGCAGGGGCACGAGCGCTGGCTAGGCATACGGCAGGGGCACGAGCGCTGGCTAGGCATACGGCAGGGGCACGAGCGCTGGCTAGGCATACGGCAGGGGCACGAGCGCTGGCTAGGCATACGGCAGGGGCACGAGCGCTGGCTAGGCATACGGCAGGGGCACGAGCGCTGGCTAGGCATACGGCAGGGGCACGAGCGCTGGCTAGGCATACGGCAGGGGCACGAGCGCTGGCTAGGCATACGGCAGGGGCACGGGCGCTGGCTAGGCATACGGCAGGGGCACGGGCGCTGGCTAGGCATACGGCAGGGGCACGGGCGCTGGCTAGGCATACGGCAGGGGCACGGGCGCTGGCTAGGCATACGGCAGGGGCACGGGCGCTGGCTAGGCATACGGCAGGGGCACGGGCGCTGGCTAGGCATACGGCAGGGGCACGGGCGCTGGCTAGGCATACGGCAGGGGCACGGGCGCTGGCTAGGCATACGGCAGGGGCACGGGCGCTGGCTAGGCATACGGCAGGGGCACGGGCGCTGGCTAGGCATACGGCAGGGGCACGGGCGCTGGCTAGGCATACGGCAGGGGCACGGGCGCTGGCTAGGCATACGGCAGGGGCACGGGCGCTGGCTAGGCATACGGCAGGGGCACGGGCGCTGGCTAGGCATACGGCAGGGGCACGGGCGCTGGCTAGGCATACGGCAGGGGCACGGGCGCTGGCTAGGCATACGGCAGGGGCACGGGCGCTGGCTAGGCATACGGCAGGGGCACGGGCGCTGGCTAGGCATACGGCAGGGGCACGGGCGCTGGCTAGGCATACGGCAGGGGCACGGGCGCTGGCTAGGCATACGGCAGGGGCACGGGCGCTGGCTAGGCATACGGCAGGGGCACGGGCGCTGGCTAGGCATACGGCAGGGGCACGGGCGCTGGCTAGGCATACGGCAGGGGCACGGGCGCTGGCTAGGCATACGGCAGGGGCACGGGCGCTGGCTAGGCATACGGCAGGGGCACGGGCGCTGGCTAGGCATACGGCAGGGGGCACGGGCGCTGGCTAGGCATACGGCAGGGGCACGGGCGCTGGCTAGGCATACGGCAGGGGCACGGGCGCTGGCTAGGCATACGGCAGGGGCACGGGCGCTGGCTAGGCATACGGCAGGGGCACGGGCGCTGGCTAGGCATACGGCAGGGGCACGGGCGCTGGCTAGGCATACGGCAGGGGCACGGGCGCTGGCTAGGCATACGGCAGGGGCACGGGCGCTGGCTAGGCATACGGCAGGGGCACGGGCGCTGGCTAGGCATACGGCAGGGGCACGGGCGCTGGCTAGGCATACGGCAGGGGCACGGGCGCTGGCTAGGCATACGGCAGGGGCACGGGCGCTGGCTAGGCATACGGCAGGGGCACGGGCGCTGGCTAGGCATACGGCAGGGGCACGGGCGCTGGCTAGGCATACGGCAGGGGCACGGGCGCTGGCTAGGCATACGGCAGGGGCACGGGCGCTGGCTAGGCATACGGCAGGGGCACGGGCGCTGGCTAGGCATACGGCAGGGGCACGGGCGCTGGCTAGGCATACGGCAGGGGCACGGGCGCTGGCTAGGCATACGGCAGGGGCACGGGCGCTGGCTAGGCATACGGCAGGGGCACGGGCGCTGGCTAGGCATACGGCAGGGGCACGGGCGCTGGCTAGGCATACGGCAGGGGCACGGGCGCTGGCTAGGCATACGGCAGGGGCACGGGCGCTGGCTAGGCATACGGCAGGGGCACGGGCGCTGGCTAGGCATACGGCAGGGGCACGGGCGCTGGCTAGGCATACGGCAGGGGCACGGGCGCTGGCTAGGCATACGGCAGGGGCACGGGCGCTGGCTAGGCATACGGCAGGGGCACGGGCGCTGGCTAGGCATACGGCAGGGGCACGGGCGCTGGCTAGGCATACGGCAGGGGCACGGGCGCTGGCTAGGCATACGGCAGGGGCACGGGCGCTGGCTAGGCATACGGCAGGGGCACGGGCGCTGGCTAGGCATACGGCAGGGGCACGGGCGCTGGCTAGGCATACGGCAGGGGCACGGGCGCTGGCTAGGCATACGGCAGGGGCACGGGCGCTGGCTAGGCATACGGCAGGGGCACGGGCGCTGGCTAGGCATACGGCAGGGGCACGGGCGCTGGCTAGGCATACGGCAGGGGCACGGGCGCTGGCTAGGCATACGGCAGGGGCACGGGCGCTGGCTAGGCATACGGCAGGGGCACGGGCGCTGGCTAGGCATACGGCAGGGGCACGGGCGCTGGCTAGGCATACGGCAGGGGCACGGGCGCTGGCTAGGCATACGGCAGGGGCACGGGCGCTGGCTAGGCATACGGCAGGGGCACGGGCGCTGGCTAGGCATACGGCAGGGGCACGGGCGCTGGCTAGGCATACGGCAGGGGCACGGGCGCTGGCTAGGCATACGGCAGGGGCACGGGCGCTGGCTAGGCATACGGCAGGGGCACGGGCGCTGGCTAGGCATACGGCAGGGGCACGGGCGCTGGCTAGGCATACGGCAGGGGCACGGGCGCTGGCTAGGCATACGGCAGGGGCACGGGCGCTGGCTAGGCATACGGCAGGGGCACGGGCGCTGGCTAGGCATACGGCAGGGGCACGGGCGCTGGCTAGGCATACGGCAGGGGCACGGGCGCTGGCTAGGCATACGGCAGGGGCACGGGCGCTGGCTAGGCATACGGCAGGGGCACGGGCGCTGGCTAGGCATACGGCAGGGGCACGGGCGCTGGCTAGGCATACGGCAGGGGCACGGGCGCTGGCTAGGCATACGGCAGGGGCACGGGCGCTGGCTAGGCATACGGCAGGGGCACGGGCGCTGGCTAGGCATACGGCAGGGGCACGGGCGCTGGCTAGGCATACGGCAGGGGCACGGGCGCTGGCTAGGCATACGGCAGGGGCACGGGCGCTGGCTAGGCATACGGCAGGGGCACGGGCGCTGGCTAGGCATACGGCAGGGGCACGGGCGCTGGCTAGGCATACGGCAGGGGCACGGGCGCTGGCTAGGCATACGGCAGGGGCACGGGCGCTGGCTAGGCATACGGCAGGGGCACGGGCGCTGGCTAGGCATACGGCAGGGGCACGGGCGCTGGCTAGGCATACGGCAGGGGCACGGGCGCTGGCTAGGCATACGGCAGGGGCACGGGCGCTGGCTAGGCATACGGCAGGGGCACGAGCGCTGGCTAGGCATACGGCAGGGGCACGAGCGCTGGCTAGGCATACGGCAGGGGCACGAGCGCTGGCTAGGCATACGGCAGGGGCACGAGCGCTGGCTAGGCATACGGCAGGGGCACGAGCGCTGGCTAGGCATACGGCAGGGGCACGAGCGCTGGCTAGGCATACGGCAGGGGCACGAGCGCTGGCTAGGCATACGGCAGGGGCACGAGCGCTGGCTAGGCATACGGCAGGGGCACGAGCGCTGGCTAGGCATACGGCAGGGGCACGAGCGCTGGCTAGGCATACGGCAGGGGCACGAGCGCTGGCTAGGCATACGGCAGGGGCACGAGCGCTGGCTAGGCATACGGCAGGGGCACGAGCGCGGGCTAGGCATACGGCAGGGGCACGAGCGCGGGCTAGGCATACGGCAGGGGCACGAGCGCGGGCTAGGCATAAGGCAGGGGCACGAGCGCGGGCTAGGCATAAGGCAGGGGCACGAGCGCGGGCTAGGCATAAGGCAGGGGCACGAGCGCGGGCTAGGCATAAGGCAGGGGCACAAGTGCGGGCTAGGCATAAGGCAGGGGCACAAGTGCTGGCTAGGCATAAGGCAGGGGCACAAGTGCTGGCTAGGCATAAGGCAGGGGCACAAGTGCTGGCTAGGCATAAGGCAGGGGCACAAGTGCTGGCTAGGCATAAGGCAGGGGCACAAGTGCTGGCTAGGCATAAGGCAGGGGCACAAGTGCTGGCTAGGCATAAGGCAGGGGCACAAGTGCGGGCTAGGCATAAGGCAGGGGCACAAGTGCTGGCTAGGCATAAGGCAGGGGCACAAGTGCTGGCTAGGCAAGTGCGGGCTAGGCATAAGGCAGGGGCACAAGTGTGGGCTAAGAATAAGGCAGGGGCACAAGTGCGGGCTAGGCATAAGGCAGGGGCACAAGTGCGGGCTAGGCATAAGGCAGGGTCACAAGTGCGGGCTAGGCATAAGGCAGGGGCACAAGTGCGGGCTAGGCATAAGGCAGGGGCACAAGTGCGGGCTAGGCATAAGGCAGGAGCAGAAGTGTGGGCTAGGCATAAGGCAGGGGCACAAGTGCAAACTAAGCATAAGGCAGAGGCACAAGTGCAAGCTAGGCATAAGGCAGGGGCACGTATGCAGGCTAGGGCTTAAGGCAGGGGCACAAGTGATAGCTACACATAAGGCATACGGCTAACTCTTTGCACTCTTTGCATTAAGGGATAGGCACCCTTGAGGGTGAAGAGCTAGCTTTCACCCCTCTACTCTGTACTTTGTTGTACAGTGCGGAGACACTCCATAACCCCCATGCTCCAAGCGACCAGGCACATCTTGTCTGTCCTCCGTAAATGGGTAATGCCCTCGTCCCCAATTACAGTCGTGCATGTGCATTCAGACGGGACAAGAGCGAAGAGCGTAAAGCCTGCTTTGTGTGCATAACCAACATGAAGCTAAAGACAAAAAAACAATAATGCAAGGGGCTCAAAAGTGCAGGCTAGGCATAAGGCAGGGGCACGGGCGCAGGCTAGGCATAAGGCAGGGGCACGGGCGCTGGCTAGGCATAAGGCAGGGGCACGGGCGCTGGCTAGGCATAAGGCAGGGGCACGGGCGCTGGCTAGGCATAAGGCAGGGGCACGGGCGCTGGCTAGGCATACGGCAGGGGCACGGGCGCTGGCTAGGCATACGGCAGGGGCACGGGCGCTGGCTAGGCATACGGCAGGGGCACGGGCGCTGGCTAGGCATACGGCAGGGGCACGGGCGCTGGCTAGGCATACGGCAGGGGCACGGGCGCTGGCTAGGCATACGGCAGGGGCACGGGCGCTGGCTAGGCATACGGCAGGGGCACGGGCGCTGGCTAGGCATACGGCAGGGGCACGGGCGCTGGCTAGGCATACGGCAGGGGCACGGGCGCTGGCTAGGCATACGGCAGGGGCACGGGCGCTGGCTAGGCATACGGCAGGGGCACGGGCGCTGGCTAGGCATACGGCAGGGGCACGGGCGCTGGCTAGGCATACGGCAGGGGCACGGGCGCTGGCTAGGCATACGGCAGGGGCACGGGCGCTGGCTAGGCATACGGCAGGGGCACGGGCGCTGGCTAGGCATACGGCAGGGGCACGGGCGCTGGCTAGGCATACGGCAGGGGCACGGGCGCTGGCTAGGCATACGGCAGGGACACGGGCGCTGGCTAGGCATACGGCAGGGGCACGGGCGCTGGCTAGGCATACGGCAGGGGCACGGGCGCTGGCTAGGCATACGGCAGGGGCACGGGCGCTGGCTAGGCATACGGCAGGGGCACGGGCGCTGGCTAGGCATACGGCAGGGGCACGGGCGCTGGCTAGGCATACGGCAGGGGCACGGGCGCTGGCTAGGCATACGGCAGGGGCACGGGCGCTGGCTAGGCATACGGCAGGGGCACGGGCGCTGGCTAGGCATACGGCAGGGGCACGGGCGCTGGCTAGGCATACGGCAGGGGGCACGGGCGCTGGCTAGGCATACGGCAGGGGCACGGGCGCTGGCTAGGCATACGGCAGGGGCACGGGCGCTGGCTAGGCATACGGCAGGGGCACGGGCGCTGGCTAGGCATACGGCAGGGGCACGGGCGCTGGCTAGGCATACGGCAGGGGCACGGGCGCTGGCTAGGCATACGGCAGGGGCACGGGCGCTGGCTAGGCATACGGCAGGGGCACGGGCGCTGGCTAGGCATACGGCAGGGGCACGGGCGCTGGCTAGGCATACGGCAGGGGCACGGGCGCTGGCTAGGCATACGGCAGGGGCACGGGCGCTGGCTAGGCATACGGCAGGGGCACGGGCGCTGGCTAGGCATACGGCAGGGGCACGGGCGCTGGCTAGGCATACGGCAGGGGCACGGGCGCTGGCTAGGCATACGGCAGGGGCACGGGCGCTGGCTAGGCATACGGCAGGGGCACGGGCGCTGGCTAGGCATACGGCAGGGGCACGGGCGCTGGCTAGGCATACGGCAGGGGCACGGGCGCTGGCTAGGCATACGGCAGGGGCACGGGCGCTGGCTAGGCATACGGCAGGGGCACGGGCGCTGGCTAGGCATACGGCAGGGGCACGGGCGCTGGCTAGGCATACGGCAGGGGCACGGGCGCTGGCTAGGCATACGGCAGGGGCACGGGCGCTGGCTAGGCATACGGCAGGGGCACGGGCGCTGGCTAGGCATACGGCAGGGGCACAAGTGCTGGCTAGGCATAAGGCAGGGGCACAAGTGCTGGCTAGGCATAAGGCAGGGGCACAAGTGCTGGCTAGGCATAAGGCAGGGGCACAAGTGCTGGCTAGGCAAGTGCGGGCTAGGCATAAGGCAGGGGCACAAGTGCGGGCTAGGCATACGGCAGGGGCACGAGTGCTGGCTAGGCATACGGCAGGGGCACGAGTGCTGGCTAGGCATACGGCAGGGGCATAAGGCAGGGGCACAAGTGCGGGCTAGGCATAAGGCAGGGGCACAAGTGCGGGCTAGGCATAAGGCAGGGGCACAAGTGCGGGCTAGGCATAAGGCAGGGGCACAAGTGCGGGCTAGGCATAAGGCAGGGGCACAAGTGCGGGCTAGGCATAAGGCAGGGGCACAAGTGCGGGCTAGGCATAAGGCAGGGGCACAAGTGCGGGCTAGGCATAAGGCAGGGGCACAAGTGCGGGCTAGGCATAAGGCAGGGGCACGAGCGCTGGCTAGGCATACGGCAGGGGCACGAGCGCTGGCTAGGCATACGGCAGGGGCACGAGCGCTGGCTAGGCATACGGCATGGGCACGAGCGCTGGCTAGGCATACGGCAGGGGCACGAGCGCTGGCTAGGCATACGGCAGGGGCACGAGTGCTGGCTAGGCATACGGCAGGGGCACGAGTGCTGGCTAGGCATACGGCAGGGGCACGAGTGCTGGCTAGGCATACGGCAGGGGCACGAGTGCTGGCTAGGCATACGGCAGGGGCACGAGTGCTGGCTAGGCATACGGCAGGGGCACGAGTGCTGGCTAGGCATACGGCAGGGGCACGAGTGCTGGCTAGGCATACGGCAGGGGCATACGGCAGGGGCACGAGTGCTGGCTAGGCATAAGGCAGGGGCACGAGTGCTGGCTAGGCATAAGGCAGGGGCACAAGTGCGGGCTAGGCATAAGGCAGGGGCACAAGTGCGGGCTAGGCATAAGGCAGGGGCACAAGTGCGGGCTAGGCATAAGGCAGGGGCACAAGTGCGGGCTAGGCATAAGGCAGGGGCACAAGTGCGGGCTAGGCATAAGGCAGGGGCACAAGTGCGGGCTAGGCATAAGGCAGGGGCACAAGTGCTGGCTAGGCATAAGGCAGGGGCACAAGTGCTGGCTAGGCATAAGGCAGGGGCACAAGTGCTGGCTAGGCATAAGGCAGGGGCACAAGTGCTGGCTAGGCATAAGGCAGGGGCACAAGTGCTGGCTAGGCATAAGGCAGGGGCACAAGTGCTGGCTAGGCATAAGGCAGGGGCACAAGTGCTGGCTAGGCATAAGGCAGGGGCACAAGTGCTGGCTAGGCATAAGGCAGGGGCACAAGTGCTGGCTAGGCATAAGGCAGGGGCACAAGTGCTGGCTAGGCATAAGGCAGGGGCACAAGTGCTGGCTAGGCATAAGGCAGGGGCACAAGTGCTGGCTAGGCAAGTGCGGGCTAGGCATAAGGCAGGGGCACAAGTGCGGGCTAAGAATAAGGCAGGGGCACAAGTGCGGGCTAGGCATAAGGCAGGGGCACAAGTGCGGGCTAGGCATAAGGCAGGGGCACAAGTGCGGGCTAGGCATAAGGCAGGGGCACAAGTGCGGGCTAGGCATAAGGCAGGGGCACAAGTGCGGGCTAGGCATAAGGCAGGAGCAGAAGTGTGGGCTAGGCATAAGGCAGGGGCACAAGTGCAAACTAAGCATAAGGCAGAGGCACAAGTGCAAGCTAGGCATAAGGCAGGGGCACGTATGCAGGCTAGGGCTTAAGGCAGGGGCACAAGTGATAGCTACACATAAGGCATACGGCTAACTCTTTGCACTCTTTCCATTAAGGGATAGGCACCCTTGAGGGTGAAGAGCTAGCTTTCACCCCTCTACTCTGTACTTTGTTGTACAGTGCGGAGACACTCCATAACCCCCATGCTCCAAGCGACCAGGCACATCTTGTCTGTCCTCCGTAAATGGGTAATGCCCTCGTCCCCAATTACAGTCGTGCATGTGCATTCAGACGGGACAAGAGCGAAGAGCGTAAAGCCTGCTTTGTGTGCATAACCAACATGAAGCTAAAGACAAAAAAACAATAATGCAAGGGGCTCAAAAGTGCAGGCTAGGCATAAGGCAGGGGCACGGGCGCTGGCTAGGCATACGGCAGGGGCACGGGCGCTGGCTAGGCATACGGCAGGGGCACGGGCGCTGGCTAGGCATACGGCAGGGGCACGGGCGCTGGCTAGGCATACGGCAGGGGCACGGGCGCTGGCTAGGCATACGGCAGGGGCACGGGCGCTGGCTAGGCATACGGCAGGGGCACGGGCGCTGGCTAGGCATACGGCAGGGGCACGGGCGCTGGCTAGGCATACGGCAGGGGCACGGGCGCCGGCTAGGCATACGGCAGGGGCACGGGCGCCGGCTAGGCATACGGCAGGGGCACGGGCGCCGGCTAGGCATACGGCAGGGGCACGGGCGCCGGCTAGGCATACGGCAGGGGCACGGGCGCCGGCTAGGCATACGGCAGGGGCACGGGCGCCGGCTAGGCATACGGCAGGGGCACGGGCGCCGGCTAGGCATACGGCAGGGGCACGGGCGCCGGCTAGGCATACGGCAGGGGCACGGGCGCCGGCTAGGCATACGGCAGGGGCACGGGCGCCGGCTAGGCATACGGCAGGGGCACGGGCGCCGGCTAGGCATACGGCAGGGGCACGGGCGCCGGCTAGGCATACGGCAGGGGCACGGGCGCCGGCTAGGCATACGGCAGGGGCACGGGCGCCGGCTAGGCATACGGCAGGGGCACGGGCGCCGGCTAGGCATACGGCAGGGGCACGGGCGCCGGCTAGGCATACGGCAGGGGCACGGGCGCCGGCTAGGCATACGGCAGGGGCACGGGCGCCGGCTAGGCATACGGCAGGGGCACGGGCGCCGGCTAGGCATACGGCAGGGGCACGGGCGCCGGCTAGGCATACGGCAGGGGCACGGGCGCCGGCTAGGCATACGGCAGGGGCACGGGCGCCGGCTAGGCATACGGCAGGGGCACGGGCGCCGGCTAGGCATACGGCAGGGGCACGGGCGCCGGCTAGGCATACGGCAGGGGCACGGGCGCCGGCTAGGCATACGGCAGGGGCACGGGCGCCGGCTAGGCATACGGCAGGGGCACGGGCGCCGGCTAGGCATACGGCAGGGGCACGGGCGCTGGCTAGGCATACGGCAGGGGCACGGGCGCTGGCTAGGCATACGGCAGGGGCACGGGCGCTGGCTAGGCATACGGCAGGGGCACGGGCGCTGGCTAGGCATACGGCAGGGGCACGGGCGCTGGCTAGGCATACGGCAGGGGCACGGGCGCTGGCTAGGCATACGGCAGGGGCACGGGCGCTGGCTAGGCATACGGCAGGGGCACGGGCGCTGGCTAGGCATACGGCAGGGGCACGGGCGCTGGCTAGGCATACGGCAGGGGGCACGGGCGCTGGCTAGGGCATACGGCAGGGGCACGGGCGCTGGCTAGGCATACGGCAGGGGCACGGGCGCTGGCTAGGCATACGGCAGGGGCACGGGCGCTGGCTAGGCATACGGCAGGGGCACGGGCGCTGGCTAGGCATACGGCAGGGGCACGGGCGCTGGCTAGGCATACGGCAGGGGCACGGGCGCTGGCTAGGCATACGGCAGGGGCACGGGCGCTGGCTAGGCATACGGCAGGGGCACGGGCGCTGGCTAGGCATACGGCAGGGGAGGGCACGGGCGCTGGCTAGGCATACGGCAGGGGCACGGGCGCTGGCTAGGCATACGGCAGGGGCACGGGCGCTGGCTAGGCATACGGCAGGGGCACGGGCGCTGGCTAGGCATACGGCAGGGGCACGGGCGCTGGCTAGGCATACGGCAGGGGCACGGGCGCTGGCTAGGCATACGGCAGGGGCAACGGGCGCTGGCTAGGCATACGGCAGGGGCACGGGCGCTGGCTAGGCATACGGCAGGGCACGGCGCTGGCTAGGCATACGGCAGGGGCACGGGCGCTGGCTAGGCATACGGCAGGGGCACGAGCGCTGGCTAGGCATACGGCAGGAGGCACGAGCACTGGCTAGGCATACGGCAGGGGCACGAGCGCTGGCTAAGGCATAAGGCAGGGGCACGAGCGCTGGCTAGGCATAAGGCAGGAGCAGAAGTGTGGGCTAGGCATAAGGCAGGGGGCCACAAGTGCTAAACTAAGGCATAAGGCAGAGGCACAAGTGCAAGCTAGGCATAAGGCAGGGGCACGTATGCAGGCTAGGGCTTAAGGCAGGGGCACAAGTGATAGCTACACATAAGGCATACGGCTAACTCTTTGCACTCTTTGCATTAAGGGATAGGCACCCCTTGTGGGTGAAGAGCTAGCTTTCACCCCTCTACTCTGTACTTTGTTGTACAGTGCGGAGACACTCCATAACCCCCATGCTCCAAGCGACCAGGCACATCTTGTCTGTCCTCCGTAAATGGGTAATGCCCTCGTCCCCCAATTACAGTCGTGCATGTGCATTCAGACGGGACAAGAGCGAAGAGCGTAAAGCCTGCTTTGTGTGCATAACCAACATGAAGCTAAAGACAAAAAAAACAATAATGCAAGGGGCTCAAAAGTGCAGAGCTAGGCATAAGGCAGGGGCACGAGTGCGGGCTAGGCATAAGGCAGGGGCACGGGCCGGCAGGGGCTAGGCATAAGGCAGGGGCACAAGCGCGGGCTAGGCATAAGGCAGGGGCACCAAGGCGCGGGCTAGGCATAAGGCAGGGGCACAAGCGCGGGCTAGGCATAAGGCAGGGGCACAAGCGCGGGCTAGGCATAAGGCAGGGGCACAAGCGCGGGCTAGGCATAAGGCAGGGGCACAAGCGCGGGCTAGCATAAGGCCAGGGGCACAAGCGCGGGCTAGGCATAAGGCAGGGGCACAAGCGCGGGCTAGGCATAAGGCAGGGGCACAAGCGCGGGCTAGGCATAAGGCAGGGGCACAAGCGCGGGCTAGGCATAAGGCAGGGGCACAAGCGCGGGCTAGGCATAAGGCAGGGGCACAAGCGCGGGCTAGGCATAAGGCAGGGGCACAAGCGCTGGGCTAGGCATAAGGCAGGGGCACAAGCGCGGGCTAGGCATAAGGCAGGGGCACAAGCGCGGGCTAGGCATAAGGCAGGGGCACAAGCGCGGGCTAGGCATAAGGCAGGGGCACAAGCGCGGGCTAGGCATAAGGCAGGGGCACAAGCGCGGGCTAGGCATAAGGCAGGGGCACAAGCGCGGGCTAGGCATAAGGCAGGGGCACAAGCGCGGGCTAGGCATAAGGCAGGGGCACAAGCGCGGGCTAGGCATAAGGCAGGGGCACAAGCGCGGGCTAGGCATAAGGCAGGGGCACAAGCGCGGGGCTAGGCATAAGGCAGGGGCACAAGCGCGGGCTAGGCATAAGGCAGGGGCACAAGCGCGGGCTAGGCATAAGGCAGGGGCACAGCGCGGGCTAGGCATAAGGCAGGGGCACAAGCGCGGGCTAGGCATAAGGCAGGGGCACAAGCGCGGGCTAGGCATAAGGCAGGGGCACAAGCGCGGGCTAGGCATAAGGCAGGGGCACAAGCGCGGGCTAGGCATAAGGCAGGGGCACAAGCGCGGGCTAGGCATAAGGCAGGGGCACAAGCGCGGGCTAGGCATAAGGCAGGGGCACAAGCGCGGGCTAGGCATAAGGCAGGGGCACAAGCGCGGGCTAGGCATAAGGCAGGGGCACAAGCGCGGGCTAGGCATAAGGCAGGGGCACAAGCGCGGGCTAGGCATAAGGCAGGGGCACAAGCGCGGGCTAGGCATAAGGCAGGGGCACAAGCGCGGGCTAGGCATAAGGCAGGGGCACAAGCGCGGGCTAGGCATAAGGCAGGGGCACAAGCGCGGGCTAGGCATAAGGCAGGGGCACAAGCGCGGGCTAGGCATAAGGCAGGGGGCACAAGCGCGGGCTAGGCATAAGGCAGGGGCACAAGCGCGGGGCTAGGCATAAGGCAGGGGCACAAGCGCGGGCTAGGCATAAGGCAGGGGCACAAGCGCGGGCTAGGCATAAGGCAGGGGGCACAAGCGCGGGCTAGGCATAAGGCAGGGGCACAAGCGCGGGCTAGGCATAAGGCAGGGCACAAGCGCGGGCTAGGCATAAGGCAGGGGCACAAGCGCGGGCTAGGCATAAGGCAGGGGCACAAGCGCGGGCTAGGCATAAGGCAGGGGCACAAGCGCGGGCTAGGGCATAAGGCAGGGGCACAAGCGCGGGCTAGGCATAAGGCAGGGGCACAAGCGCGGGCTAGGCATAAGGCAGGGGCACAAGCGCGGGCTAGGCATAAGGCAGGGGCACAAGCGCGGGCTAGGCATAAGGCAGGGGCACAAGCGCGGGCTAGGCATAAGGCAGGGGGCACAAGCGCGGGCTAGGCATAAGGCAGGGGCACAAGCGCGGGCTAGGCATAAGGCAGGGGCACAAGCGCGGGCTAGGCATAAGGCAGGGGCACAAGCGCGGGCTAGGCATAAGGCAGGGGCACAAGCGCGGGCTAGGCATAAGGCAGGGGCACAAGCGCGGGCTAGGCATAAGGCAGGGGCACAAGCGCGGGCTAGGCATAAGGCAGGGGGCACAAGCGCGGGCTAGGCATAAGGCAGGGGCACAAGCGCGGGCTAGGCATAAGGCAGGGGCACAAGCGCGGGCTAGGCATAAGGCAGGGGCACAAGCGCGGGCTAGGCATAAGGCAGGGGCACAAGCGCGGGCTAGGCATAAGGCAGGGGCACAAGCGCGGGCTAGGCATAAGGCAGGGGCACAAGCGCGGGCTAGGCATAAGGCAGGGGCACAAGCGCGGGCTAGGCATAAGGCAGGGGCACAAGCGCGGGCTAGGCATAAGGCAGGGGCACAAGCGGCGGGCTAGGCATAAGGCAGGGGCACAAGCGCGGGCTAGGCATAAGGCAGGGGCACAAGCGCGGGCTAGGCATAAGGCAGGGGCACAAGCGCGGGCTAGGCATAAGGCAGGGGCACAAGCGCGGGCTAGGCATAAGGCAGGGGCACAAGCGCGGGGCTAGGCATAAGGCAGGGGCACAAGCGCGGGCTAGGCATAAGGCAGGGGCACAAGCGCGGGCTAGGCATAAGGCAGGGGCACAAGCGCGGGCTAGGCATAAGGCAGGGGCACAAGCGCGGGCTAGGCATAAGGCAGGGGCACAAGCGCGGGCTAGGCATAAGGCAGGGGCACAAGCGCGGGCTAGGCATAAGGCAGGGGCACAAAGCGCGGGCTAGGCATAAGGCAGGGGCACAAGCGCGGGCTAGGCATAAGGCAGGGGCACAAGCGCGGGCTAGGCATAAGGCAGGGGCACAAGCGCGGGCTAGGCATAAGGCAGGGGCACAAGCGCGGGCTAGGCATAAGGCAGGGGCACAAGCGCGGGCTAGGCATAAGGCAGGGGCACAAGCGCGGGCTAGGCATAAGGCAGGGGCACAAGCGCGGGCTAGGCATAAGGCAGGGGCACAAGCGCGGGCTAGGCATAAGGCAGGGGCACAAGCGCGGGCTAGGCATAAGGCAGGGGCACAAGCGCGGGCTAGGCATAAGGCAGGGGCACAAGCGCGGGCTAGGCATAAGGCAGGGGCACAAGCGCGGGCTAGGCATAAGGCAGGGGCACAAGCGCGGGCTAGGCATAAGGCAGGGGCACAAGCCGCGGGCTAGGCATAAGGGCAGGGGCACAAGCGCGGGCTAGGCATAAGGCAGGGGCACAAGCGCGGGCTAGGCATAAGGCAGGGGCACAAGCGCGGGCTAGGCATAAGGCAGGGGCACAAGCGCGGGCTAGGCATAAGGCAGGGGCACAAGCGCGGGCTAGGCATAAGGCAGGGGCACAAGCGCGGGCTAGGCATAAGGCAGGGGCACAAGCGCGGGCTAGGCATAAGGCAGGGGCACAAGCGCGGGCTAGGCATAAGGCAGGGGCACAGCGCGGGCTAGGCATAAGGCAGGGGCACAAGCGCGGGCTAGGCATAAGGCAGGGGCACAAGCGCGGGCTAGGCATAAGGCAGGGGCACAAGCGCGGGCTAGGCATAAGGCAGGGGCACAAGCGCGGGCTAGGCATAAGGCAGGGGCACAAGCGCGGGCTAGGCATAAGGCAGGGGCACAAGCGCGGGCTAGGCATAAGGCAGGGGCACAAGCGCGGGCTAGGCATAAGGCAGGGGCACAAGCGCGGGCTAGGCATAAGGCAGGGGCACAAGCGCGGGCTAGGCATAAGGCAGGGGCACAAGCGCGGGCTAGGCATAAGGCAGGGGCACAAAGCGCGGGCTAGGCATAAGGCAGGGGCACAAGCGCGGGCTAGGCATAAGGCAGGGGCACAAGCGCGGGCTAGGCATAAGGCAGGGGCACAAGCGCGGGCTAGGCATAAGGCAGGGGCACAAGCGCGGGCTAGGCATAAGGCAGGGGCACAAGCGCGGGCTAGGCATAAGGCAGGGGCACAAGCGCGGGCTAGGCATAAGGCAGGGGCACAAGCGCGGCTAGCATAAGGCAGGGGCACAAGCGCGGGCTAGGCATAAGGCAGGGGCACAAAGCGCGGGCTAGGCATAAGGCAGGGGCACAAGCGCGGGCTAGGCATAAGGCAGGGGCACAAGCGCGGGCTAGGCATAAGGCAGGGCACAAGCGCGGGCTAGGCATAAGGCAGGGGCACAAGCGCGGGCTAGGCATAAGGCAGGGGCACAAGCGCGGGCTAGGCATAAGGCAGGGGCACAAGCGCGGGCTAGGCATAAGGCAGGGGCACAAGCGCGGGCTAGGCATAAGGCAGGGGCACAAGCGCCTGGCTAGCATAAGGCAGGGGCACAAGCGCTGGCTAGGCATAAGGCAGGGGGCACAAGCCGCTGGCTAGGCATAAGGCAGGGGCACAAGCGCTGGCTAGGCATAAGGCAGGGGCACAAGCGCTGGCTAGGCATAAGGCAGGGGCACAAGCGCTGGCTAGGCATAAGGCAGGGGCACAAGCCCTGGCTAGGCATAAGGCAGGGGCACAAGCGCTGGCTAGGCATAAGGCAGGGGCACAAGCCCTGGCTAGGCATAAGGCAGGGGCACAAGCGCTGGCTAGGCATAAGGCAGGGGCACAAGCGCTGGCTAGGCATAAGGCAGGGGCACAAGCCCTGGCTAGGCATAAGGCAGGGGCACAAGCGCGGGCTAGGCATAAGGCAGGGGCACAAGCGCGGGCTAGGCATAAGGCAGGGGCACAAGCGCGGGCTAGGCATAAGGCAGGGGCACAAGCGCGGGCTAGGCATAAGGCAGGGGCACAAGCGCGGGCTAGGCATAAGGCAGGGGCACAAGCGCGGGCTAGGCATAAGGCAGGGGCACAAGCGCGGGCTAGGCATAAGGCAGGGGCACAAGCGCGGGCTAGGCATAAGGCAGGGGCACAAGCGCGGGCTAGGCATAAGGCAGGGGCACAAGCGCGGGCTAGGCATAAGGCAGGGGCACAAGCGCGGGCTAGGCATAAGGCAGGGGCACAAGCGCGGGCTAGGCATAAGGCAGGGGCACAAGCGCAGGCTAGGCATAAGGCAGGGGCACAAGCGCGGGCTAGGCATAAGGCAGGGGCACAAGCGCGGGCTAGGCATAAGGCAGGGGCACAAGCGCGGGCTAGGCATAAGGCAGGGGCACAAGCGCGGGCTAGGCATAAGGCAGGGGCACAAGCGCTGGCTAGGCATAAGGCAGGGGCACAAGCGCTGGCTAGGCATAAGGCAGGGGCACAAGCGCTGGCTAGGCATAAGGCAGGGGCACAAGCGCTGGCTAGGCATAAGGCAGGGGCACAAGCGCTGGCTAGGCATAAGGCAGGGGCACAAGCGCTGGCTAGGCATAAGGCAGGGGCACAAGCGCTGGCTAGGCATAAGGCAGGGGCACAAGCGCTGGCTAGGCATAAGGCAGGGGCACAAGCGCTGGCTAGGCATAAGGCAGGGGCACAAGCGCTGGCTAGGCATAAGGCAGGGGCACAAGCGCGGGCTAGGCATAAGGCAGGGGCACAAGCGCGGGCTAGGCATAAGGCAGGGGCACAAGCGCGGGCTAGGCATAAGGCAGGGGCACAAGCGCGGGCTAGGCATAAGGCAGGGGCACAAGCGCGGGCTAGGCATAAGGCAGGGGCACAAGCGCGGGCTAGGCATAAGGCAGGGGCACAAGCGCGGGCTAGGCATAAGGCAGGGGCACAAGCGCGGGCTAGGCATAAGGCAGGGGCACAAGCGCGGGCTAGGCATAAGGCAGGGGCACAAGCGCGGGCTAGGCATAAGGCAGGAGCACAAGTGCAAGCTAGGCATAAGGCAGGGGCACCTATGCAGGCTAGGGCTTAAGGCAGGGGCACAAGTGATGGCTACACATAAGGCATACGGCTAACTCTTTGCACTCTTTGCACTAAGGGATAGGCACCCTTAGGGGTGAAGAGCTAGCTTTCACCCCTCTACTCTGTACTTTGTTGTACAGTGCGGAGCCACTCCATAACCCCCATGCTCCAAGCGACCAGGCACATCTTGTCTGTCCTCCGTAAATGGGTAATGCCTTCGTCCCCAATTAAAGTCGTGCATGTGCATTCAGACGGGACAAGAGCGAAGAGCGTAAAGCCTGCAATGTGTGCATAACCAACATGAAGCTAAAGACAAAAAAAGAATAATGCAAGGGGCTCAAAAGTGCTGGCTAGGCATAAGGCGGGGCACAAGTGCTGGCTAGGCATAAGGCAGGGGCACAAGTGCTGGCTAGGCATAAGGCAGGGGCACAAGTGCGGGCTAGGCATAAGGGAGGGGCACAAGTGCGGGCTAAACATAAGGCAGGGGCGCAAGTGCGGGCTAGGCATAAGGCAGGGGCGCAAGTGCGGGCTAGGCATAAGGCAGGGGCGCAAGTGCGGGCTAGGCATAAGGCAGGGGCGCAAGTGCGGGCTAGGCATAAGGCAGGGGCACAAGTGCGGGCTAGGCATAAGGCAGGGGCACAAGTGCGGGCTAGGCATAAGGCAGGGGCACAAATGCGGGCTAGGCATAAGGCAGGGGCACAAGTGCGGGCTAGGCATAAGGCAGGGGCACAAGTGCGGGCTAGGCATAAGGCAGGGGCACAAGTGCGGGCTAGGCATAAGGCAGGGGCACAAATGCGGGCTAGGCATAAGGCAGGGGCACAAGTGCGGGCTAGGCATAAGGCAGGGGCACAAGTGCGGGCTAGGCATAAGGCAGGGGCACAAGTGCGGGCTAGGCATACGGCAGGGGCACAAGTGCGGGCTAGGCATAAGGCAGGGGCACAAGTGCGGGCTAGGCATAAGGCAGGGGCACAAGTGCGGGCTAGGCATAAGGCAGGGGCACAAGTGCGGGCTAGGCATAAGGCAGGGGCACAAGTGCGGGCTAGGCATAAGGCAGGGGCACAAGTGCGGGCTAGGCATAAGGCAGGGGCACAAGTGCGGGCTAGGCATAGGACAGGGGCACAAGTGCGGGCTAGGCATAAGGCAGGGGCACAAGTGCGGGCTATGCATAAGGCAGGGGCACAAGTGCGGGCTAGGCATAAGGCAGGGGCACAAGTGCGGGCTAGGCATAAGGCAGGGGCACAAGTGCGGGCTAGGCATAAGGCAGGGGCACAAGTGCGGGCTAGGCATAAGGCAGGGGCACAAGTGCGGGCTAGGCATAAGGCAGGGGCACAAGTGCGGGCTAGGCATAAGGCAGGGGCACAAGTGCGGGTTAGGCATAAGGCAGGGGCACAAGGGCTGGTTAGGCATAAGGCAGGGGCACAAGTGCTGGCTAGGCATAAGGCAGTGGCACAAGTGCTGGCTAGGCATAAGGCAGGGGCACAAGTACAAACTAAGCATAAGGCAGAGGCACAAGTGCAAGCTAGGCATAAGGCAGGGGCACAAGTGCTGGCTAGGTATAAGGCAGGGGTACAAGTGCAAACTAAGCATAAGCCAGAGGCACAAGTGCAAGCTAGGCATAAGGCAGGGGCACCTGTGCCGGCTAGGCTTAAGGCAGGGGCACAAGTGATGGCTACACATAAGGCATACGGCTAACTCTTTGCACTCTTTGCATTAAGGGATAGGCACCCTTAGGGGTGAAGAGCTAGCTTTCACCCCTCTACTCTGTACTTTGTTGTACAGTGCGGAGCCACTCCATAACCCCCATGCTCCAAGCGACCAGGCACATCTTGTCTGTCCTCCGTAAATGGGTAATGCCTTCGTCCCCAATTACAGTCGTGCATGTGCATTCAGACGGGACAAGAGCGAAGAGCGTAAAGCCTGCCCTGTGTGCATAACCAACATAAAGCTAAAGACAAAAAAACAATAATGCAAGGGGCTCAAAAGTGCGGGCTAGGCATAAGGCAGGGGCACAAGTGCGGGCTAGGCATAAGGCAGGGGCACAAGTGCGGGCTAGGCATAAGGCAGGGGCACAAGTGCGGGCTAGGCATAAGGCAGGGGCACAAGTGCGGGCTAGGCATAAGGCAGGGGCACAAGTGCGGGCTAGGCATAAGGCAGGGGCAAAAGTGCGGGCTAGGCATAGGGCAGGGGCACAAGTGCGGGCTAGGCATAAGGCAGGGGCACAAGTGCGGGCTAGGCATAAGGCAGGGGCACAAGTGCGGGCTAGGCATAGGGCAGGGGCACAAGTGCGGGCTAGGCATAAGGCAGGGGCACAAGTGCGGGCTAGGCATAAGGCAGGGGCACAAGTGCGGGCTAGGCATAAGGCAGGGGCACAAGTGCGGGCTAGGCATAAGGCAGGGGCACAAGTGCGGGCTAGGCATAAGGCAGGGGCACAAGTGCGGGCTAGGCATAAGGCAGGGGCACAAGTGCGGGCTAGGCATAAGGCAGGGGCACAAGTGCGGGCTAGGCATAAGGCAGGGGCACAAGTGCGGGCTAGGCATAAGGCAGGGGCACAAGTGCGGGCTAGGCATAAGGCAGGGGCACAAGTGCGGGCTAGGCATAAGGCAGGGGCACAAGTGCGGGCTAGGCATAAGGCAGGGGCACAAGTGCGGGCTAGGCATAAGGCAGGGGCACAAGTGCGGGCTAGGCATAAGGCAGGGGCACAAGTGCGGGCTAGGCATAAGGCAGGGGCACAAGTGCGGGCTAGGCATAAGGCAGGGGCACAAGTGCGGGCTAGGCATAAGGCAGGGGCACAAGTGCGGGCTAGGCATAAGCAGGGGCACAAGTGCGGGCTAGGCATAAGGCAGGGGCACAAGTGCGGGCTAGGCATAAGGCAGGGGCACAAGTGCGGGCTAGGCATAAGGCAGGGGCACAAGTGCGGGCTAGGCATAAGGCAGGGGCACAAGTGCGGGCTAGGCATAAGGCAGGGGCACAAGTGCGGGCTAGGCATAAGGCAGGGGCACAAGTGCGGGCTAGGCATAAGGCAGGGGCACAAGTGCGGGCTAGGCATAAGGCAGGGGCACAAGTGCGGGCTAGGCATAAGGCAGGGGCACAAGTGCGGGCTAGGCATAAGGCAGGGGCACAAGTGCGGGCTAGGCATAAGGCAGGGGCACAAGTGCGGGCTAGGCATAAGGCAGGGGCACAAGTGCGGGCTAGGCATAAGGCAGGGGCACAAGTGCGGGCTAGGCATAAGGCAGGGGCACAAGTGCGGGCTAGGCATAAGGCAGGGGCACAAGTGCGGGCTAGGCATAAGGCAGGGGCACAAGTGCGGGCTAGGCATAAGGCAGGGGCACAAGTGCGGGCTAGGCATAAGGCAGGGGCACAAGTGCGGGCTAGGCATAAGGCAGGGGCACAAGTGCGGGCTAGGCATAAGGCAGGGGCACAAGTGCGGGCTAGGCATAAGGCAGGGGCACAAGTGCGGGCTAGGCATAAGGCAGGGGCACAAGTGCGGGCTAGGCATAAGGCAGGGGCACAAGTGCGGGCTAGGCATAAGGCAGGGGCACAAGTGCGGGCTAGGCATAAGGCAGGGGCACAAGTGCGGGCTAGGCATAAGGCAGGGGCACAAGTGCGGGCTAGGCATAAGGCAGGGGCACAAGTGCGGGCTAGGCATAAGGCAGGGGCACAAGTGCGGGCTAGGCATAAGGCAGGGGCACAAGTGCGGGCTAGGCATAAGGCAGGGGCACAAGTGCGGGCTAGGCATAAGGCAGGGGCACAAGTGCGGGCTAGGCATAAGGCAGGGGCACAAGTGCGGGCTAGGCATAAGGCAGGGGCACAAGTGCGGGCTAGGCATAAGGCAGGGGCACAAGTGCTGGCTAGGCATAAGGCAGGGGCACAAGTGCGGGCTAGGCATAAGGCAGGGGCACAAGTGCTGGCTAGGCATAAGGCAGGGGCACAAGTGCTGGCTAGGCATAAGGCAGGGGCACAAGTGCTGGCTAGGCATAAGGCAGGGGCACAGGTGCTGGCTAGGCATAAGGCAGGGGCACAGGTGCGGGCTAGGCATAGGGCAGGGGCACAGGTGCGGGCTAGGCATAGGGCAGGGGCACAGGTGCGGGCTAGGCATAGGGCAGGGGCACAAGTGCGGGCTAGGCATAGGGCAGGGGCACAAATGCGGGCTAGGCATAAGGCAGGGGCACAAGTGCGGGCTAGGCATAAGGCAGGGGCACAAGTGCGGGCTAGGCATAAGGCAGGGGCACAAGTGCTGGCTAGGCATAAGGCAGGGGCACGAGTGCTGGCTAGGCATAAGGCAGGGGCACGAGTGCTGGCTAGGCATAAGGCAGGGGCACGAGTGCTGGCTAGGCATAAGGCAGGGGCACGAGTGCTGGCTAGGCATAAGGCAGGGGCACGAGTGCTGGCTAGGCATAAGGCAGGGGCACGAGTGCTGGCTAGGCATAAGGCAGGGGCAAAAGTGCGGGCTAGGCATAAGGCAGGGGCACGAGTGCTGGCTAGGCATAAGGCAGGGGCACGAGTGCTGGCTAGGCATAAGGCAGGGGCACGAGTGCTGGCTAGGCATAAGGCAGGGGCAAAAGTGCGGGCTAGGCATAAGGCAGGGGCAAAAGTGCGGGCTAGGCATAAGGCAGGGGCACAAGTGCGGGCTAGGCATAAGGCAGGGGCACGAGTGCGGGCTAGGCATAAGGCAGGGGCACGAGTGCGGGCTAGGCATAAGGCAGGGGCACGAGTGCGGGCTAGGCATAAGGCAGGGGCACGAGTGCTGGCTAGGCATAAGGCAGGGGCACGAGTGCTGGCTAGGCATAAGGCAGGGGCACGAGTGCTGGCTAGGCATAAGGCAGGGGCACGAGTGCTGGCTAGGCATAAGGCAGGGGCACGAGTGCTGGCTAGGCATAAGGCAGGGGCACGAGTGCTGGCTAGGCATAAGGCAGGGGCACGAGTGCTGGCTAGGCATAAGGCAGGGGCACGAGTGCTGGCTAGGCATAAGGCAGGGGCACGAGTGCTGGCTAGGCATAAGGCAGGGGCACGAGTGCTGGCTAGGCATAAGGCAGGGGCACGAGTGCTGGCTAGGCATAAGGCAGGGGCACGAGTGCTGGCTAGGCATAAGGCAGGGGCACGAGTGCTGGCTAGGCATAAGGCAGGGGCACGAGTGCTGGCTAGGCATAAGGCAGGGGCACGAGTGCTGGCTAGGCATAAGGCAGGGGCACGAGTGCTGGCTAGGCATAAGGCAGGGGCACGAGTGCTGGCTAGGCATAAGGCAGGGGCACGAGTGCTGGCTAGGCATAAGGCAGGGGCACGAGTGCTGGCTAGGCATAAGGCAGGGGCACGAGTGCTGGCTAGGCATAAGGCAGGGGCACGAGTGCTGGCTAGGCATAAGGCAGGGGCACGAGTGCTGGCTAGGCATAAGGCAGGGCACGAGTGCTGTCTAGGCATAAGGCAGGGGCACGAGTGTAGTCTAGGCATAAGGCAGGGGCACGAGTGCTGGCTAGGCATAAGGCAGGGGCACGAGTGCTGGCTAGGCATAAGGCAGGGGCACGAGTGCTGGCTAGGCATAAGGCAGGGGGCACGAGTGCTGGCTAGGCATAAGGCAGGGGCACGAGTGCTGGCTAGGCATAAGGCAGGGGCACGAGTGCTGGCTAGGCATAAGGCAGGGGCACGAGTGCTGGCTAGGCATAAGGCAGGGGCACGAGTGCTGGCTAGGCATAAGGCAGGGGCACGAGTGCTGGCTAGGCATAAGGCAGGGGCACGAGTGCTGGCTAGGCATAAGGCAGGGGCACGAGTGCTGGCTAGGCATAAGGCAGGGGCACGAGTGCTGGCTAGGCATAAGGCAGGGGCACGAGTGCTGGCTAGGCATAAGGCAGGGGCACGAGTGCTGGCTAGGCATAAGGCAGGGGCACGAGTGCTGGCTAGGCATAAGGCAGGGGCACGAGTGCTGGCTAGGCATAAGGCAGGGGCACGAGTGCTGGCTAGGCATAAGGCAGGGGCAAAAGTGCGGGCTAGGCATAAGGCAGGGGCACGAGTGCTGGCTAGGCATAAGGCAGGGGCACGAGTGCTGGCTAGGCATAAGGCAGGGGCACGAGTGCTGGCTAGGCATAAGGCAGGGGCACGAGTGCTGGCTAGGCATAAGGCAGGGGCACGAGTGCTGGCTAGGCATAAGGCAGGGGCAAGAGTGCGGGCTAGGCATAAGGCAGGGGCACGAGTGCTGGCTAGGCATAAGGCAGGGGCACGAGTGCTGGCTAGGCATAAGGCAGGGGCACGAGTGCTGGCTAGGCATAAGGCAGGGGCACGAGTGCTGGCTAGGCATAAGGCAGGGGCACGAGTGCTGGCTAGGCATAAGGCAGGGGCACGAGTGCTGGCTAGGCATAAGGCAGGGGCCACGAGTGCTGGCTAGGCATAAGGCAGGGGCACGAGTGCTGGCTAGGCATAAGGCAGGGGCACGAGTGCTGGCTAGGCATAAGGCAGGGGCACGAGTGCTGGCTAGGCATAAGGCAGGGGGCACGAGTGCTGGCTAGGCATAAGGCAGGGGCACGAGTGCTGGCTAGGCATAAGGCAGGGGCACGAGTGCTGGCTAGGCATAAGGCAGGGGCACGAGTGCTGGCTAGGCATAAGGCAGGGGCACGAGTGCTGGCTAGGCATAAGGCAGGGGCACGAGTGCTGGCTAGGCATAAGGCAGGGGCACGAGTGCTGGCTAGGCATAAGGCAGGGGCAAAGTGCGGGCTAGCATAAGGCAGGGGCACGAGTGCTGGCTAGGCATAAGGCAGGGGCACGAGTGCTGGCTAGGCATAAGGCAGGGGCACGAGTGCTGGCTAGGCATAAGGCAGGGGCAAAAGTGCGGGCTAGGCATAAGGCAGGGCACAAGTGCGGGCTAGGCATAAGGCAGGGGGCACAAGTGCGGGCTAGGCATAAGGCAGGGGCACAAGTGCGGGCTAGGCATAAGGCAGGGGCACAAGTGCGGGCTAGGCATAAGGCAGGGGCACAAGTGCGGGCTAGGCATAAGGCAGGGGGCACAAGTGCGGGCTAGGCATAAGGCAGGGGCACAAGTGCGGGCTAGGCATAAGGCAGGGGCACAAGTGCGGGCTAGGCATAAGGCAGGGGCACAAGTGCGGGCTAGGCATAAGGCAGGGGCACAAGTGCGGGCTAGGCATAAGGCAGGGGCACAAGTGCGGGCTAGGCATAAGGCAGGGGCACAAGTGCGGGCTAGGCATAAGGCAGGGGCACAAGTGCGGGCTAGGCATAAGGCAGGGGCACAAGTGCTGGCTAGGCATAAGGCAGGGGCACAAGTGCGGGCTAGGCATAAGGCAGGGGCACAAGTGCGGGCTAGGCATAAGGCAGGGGCACAAGTGCTGGCTAGGCATAAGGCAGGGGCACAAGTGCTGGCTAGGCATAAGGCAGGGGCACAAGTGCGGGCTAGGCATAAGGCAGGGGCACAAGTGCGGGCTAGGCATAAGGCAGGGGCACAAGTGCTGGCTAGGCATAAGGCAGGGGCACAAGTGCTGGCTAGGCATAAGGCAGGGGCACAAGTGCTGGCTAGGCATAAGGCAGGGGCACAAGTGCTGGCTAGGCATAAGGCAGGGGCACAAGTGCTGGCTAGGCATAAGGCAGGGGCACAAGTGCTGGCTAGGCATAAGGCAGGGGCACAAGTGCTGGCTAGGCATAAGGCAGGGGCACAAGTGCTGGCTAGGCATAAGGCAGGGGCACAAGTGCTGGCTAGGCATAAGGCAGGGGCACAAGTGCTGGCTAGGCATAAGGCAGGGGCACAAGTGCTGGCTAGGCATAAGGCAGGGGCACAAGTGCTGGCTAGGCATAAGGCAGGGGCACAAGTGCTGGCTAGGCATAAGGCAGGGGCAACAAGTGCAGGCTAGGCATAAGGCAGGGGCACAAGTGCAGGCTAGGCATAAGGCAGGGGCACAAGTGCAGGCTAGGCATAAGGCAGGGGCACAAGTGCAGGCTAGGCATAAGGCAGGGGCACAAGTGCAGGCTAGGCATAAGGCAGGGGCACAAGTGCAGGCTAGGCATAAGGCAGGGGCACAAGTGCAGGCTAGGCATAAGGCAGGGGCACAAGTGCAGGCTAGGCATAAGGCAGGGGCACAAGTGCAGGCTAGGCATAAGGCAGGGGCACAAGTGCAGGCTAGGCATAAGGCAGGGCACAAGTGCAGGCTAGGCATAAGGCAGGGGCACAAGTGCAGGCTAGGCATAAGGCAGGGGGCACAAGTGCAGGCTAGGCATAAGGCAGGGGCACAAGTGCAGGCTAGGCATAAGGCAGGGGCACAAGTGCAGGCTAGGCATAAGGCAGGGGCACAAGTGCAGGCTAGGCATAAGGCAGGGGCACAAGTTGCAGGCGTAGGCATAAGGCAGGGGCACAAGTGCAGGCTAGGCATAAGGCAGGGGGACAAGTGCTGGCTAGGCATAAGGCAGGGGTACAAGTGCTGGCTAGGCATCAGGCAGGGGCACAAGTGCTGGCTAGGCATAAGGCAGGGGCACAAATGCAGGCTAGGCATAAGGCAGGGGCACAAGTGCTGGCTAGGCATAAGGCAAGGGCACAAGTGCGGGCTAGGCTTTAGGCAGGGGCACAAGTACAAACTGAGGCATAAGGCAGAGGCACAAGTGCAAGCTAGGCATAAGGCAGGGGCACCTATGCAGGCTAGGCTTAAGGCAGGGGCACAAGTGATGGCTACACATAAGGCATACGGCTAACTCTTTGCACTCTTTGCATAAAGGGATAGGCACCCTTAGGGGTGAAGAGCTAGCTTTCACCCCTCTACTCTGTACTTTGTTGTACAGTGCGGAGCCACTCCATAACCCCCATGCTCCAAGCGACCAGGCACATCTTGTCTGTCCTCCGTAAATGGGTAATGCCTTCGTCCCCAATTACAGTCGTGCATGTGCATTCATACGGACAAGAGCGAAGAGCGTAAAGCCTGCCCTGTGTGCATAACCAACATGAAGCTAAAGACAAAAAACAATAATGCAAGGGGCTCAAAAGGGCTGGCTAGGCATAAGGCAGGGGCACGAGGGCTGGCTAGGCATAAGGCAGGGGCAACGAGTGCTGGCTAGGCATAAGGCAGGGGCACGAGTGCTGGCTAGGCATAAGGCAGGGGCACGAGTGCTGGCTAGGCATAAGGCAGGGGCACTAGTGCTGGCTAGGCATAAGGCAGGGGCACGAGTGCTGGCTAGGCATAAGGCAGGGGCACGAGTGCTGGCTAGGCATAAGGCAGGGGCACGAGTGCTGGCTAGGCATAAGGCAGGGGCACGAGTGCTGGCTAGGCATAAGGCAGGGGCACGAGTGCTGGCTAGGCATAAGGCAGGGGCACGAGTGCTGGCTAGGCATAAGGCAGGGGCACGAGTGCTGGCTAGGCATAAGGCAGGGGCACGAGTGCTGGCTAGGCATAAGGCAGGGGCACGAGTGCTGGCTAGGCATAAGGCAGGGGCACGAGTGCTGGCTAGGCATAAGGCAGGGGCACGAGTGCTGGCTAGGCATAAGGCAGGGGCACGAGTGCTGGCTAGGCATAAGGCAGGGGCACGAGTGCTGGCTAGGCATAAGGCAGGGGCACGAGTGCTGGCTAGGCATAAGGCAGGGGCACGAGTGCTGGGCTAGGCATAAGGCAGGGGCACGAGTGCGGGCTAGGCATAAGGCAGGGGCACGAGTGCGGGCTAGGCATAAGGCAGGGCAGGCGGCCAAGCGGGGCACAGTGCGGGCTAGGCATAAGGCAGGGGCACAAGTGCGGGCTAGGCATAAGGCAGGGGCACAAGTGCGGGCTAGGCATAAGGCAGGGGCACAAGTGCGGGCTAGGCATAAGGCAGGGGCACAAGTGCGGGCTAGGCATAAGGCAGGGGCACAAGTGCGGGCTAGGCATAAGGCAGGGGCACAAGTGCGGGCTAGGCATAGGCAGGGGCACAAGTGCGGGCTAGGCATAGGCAGGGGCACAAGTGCGGGCTAGGCATAGAGGCAGGGGCACAAGTGCGGGCTAGGCATAAGGCAGGGGCACAAGTGCGGGCTAGGCATAAGGCAGGGGCACAAGTGCGGGCTAGGCATAAGGCAGGGGCACAAGTGCGGGCTAGGCATAAGGCAGGGGCACAAGTGCGGGCTAGGCATAAGGCAGGGGCACAAGTGCGGGCTAGGCATAAGGCAGGGCACAAGTGCGGGCTAGGCATAAGGCAGGGGCACAAGTGCGGGCTAGGCATAAGGCAGGGGCACAAGTGCGGGCTAGGCATAAGGCAGGGGCACAAGTGCGGGCTAGGCATAAGGCAGGGGCACAAGTGCGGGCTAGGCATAAGGCAGGGGCACAAGTGCGGGCTAGGCATAAGGCAGGGGCACAAGTGCGGGCTAGGCATAAGGCAGGGGCACAAGTGCGGGCTAGGCATAAGGCAGGGGCACAAGTGCGGGCTAGGCATAAGGCAGGGGCACAAGTGCGGGCTAGGCATAAGGCAGGGGCACAAGTGCGGGCTAGGCATAAGGCAGGGGCACAAGTGCGGGCTAGGCATAAGGCAGGGGCACAAGTGCGGGCTAGGCATAAGGCAGGGGCACAAGTGCGGGCTAGGCATAAGGCAGGGGCACAAGTGCGGGCTAGGCATAAGGCAGGGGCACAAGTGCGGGCTAGGCATAAGGCAGGGGCACAAGTGCGGGCTAGGCATAAGGCAGGGGCACAAGTGCGGGCTAGGCATAAGGCAGGGGCACAAGTGCGGGCTAGGCATAAGGCAGGGGCCACAAGTGCGGGCTAGGCATAAGGCAGGGGCACAAGTGCGGGCTAGGCATAAGGCAGGGGCACAAGTGCGGGCTAGGCATAAGGCAGGGGCACAAGTGCGGGCTAGGCATAAGGCAGGGGCACAAGTGCTGGGCTAGGCATAAGGCAGGGGCACAAGTGCGGGCTAGGCATAAGGCAGGGGCACAAGTGCGGGCTAGGCATAAGGCAGGGGCACAAGTGCGGGCTAGGCATAAGGCAGGGGCACAAGTGCGGCTAGGCATAGGCCCAAGGAAGGCAGGGGCACAAGTGCTGGGCTAGGCATAAGGCAGGGGCACAAGTGCTGGCATAGGCATAGAGGCAGGGGCACAACGTGCAGGGCTAGGCATAAGGCAGGGGCACAAGTGCGGGCTAGGCATAAGGCAGGGCACAAGTGCTGGCTAGGCAATAAGGCAGGGGCACAAGTGCTGGCTAGGCATAAGGCAGG
>NW_027194116.1:0-31776 GCF_032444005.1 Ranitomeya imitator
AGATGGCGAGTCATTTCGAATGACATGGTCCTCAGTGTTGTGAGAACGATGACTGGTTAAAATTTTTGGTGGTTTCTTGTTCAGTCCATAGGCCTACCATCATGTGGCAAACCGGTGAGCATGTGGCTCTATTAGTATAGGAGATACACTGAAAACATATCACACTTTTCATCATAGTGCTTTTACCAATGCATAAAATGCATGGAGAAGTCATTTCGAATGACTGGTCCTCAGTGTTGTGAGAACGATGACTGGTTAAAAATTTTTGGTGGTTTCTTGTTCAGTCCATAGGCCTACATCATGTGGCAAACCGGTGAGCATGTGGCTCTATTAGTATAGGAGATACCTGAAAACATATCACACTTTTCATCATAGTGCTTTTACCAATGCATAAAATGCATGGAGAAGTCATTTCGAATGACTGGTCCTCAGTGTTGTGAGAACGATGACTGGTTAAAATTTTTGGTGGTTTCTTGTTCAGTCCATAGGCCTACATCATGTGGCAAACCGGTGAGCATGTGGCTCTATTAGTATAGGAGATACCTGAAAACATATCACACTTTTCATCATAGTGCTTTTACCAATGCATAAAATGCATGGAGAAGTCATTTCGAATGACTGGTCCTCAGTGTTGTGAGAACGATGACTGGTTAAAATTTTTGGTGGTTTCTTGTTCAGTCCATAGGCCTACATCATGTGGCAAACCGGTGAGCATGTGGCTCTATTAGTATAGGAGATACCTGAAAACATATCACACTTTTCATCATAGTGCTTTTACCAATGCATAAAATGCATGGAGAAGTCATTTCGAATGACTGGTCCTCAGTGTTGTGAGAACGATGACTGGTTAAAATTTTGGTGGTTTCTTGTTCAGTCCATAGGCCTACATCATGTGGCAAACCGGTGAGCATGTGGCTCTATTAGTATAGGAGATACCTGAAAAACATATCACACTTTTCATCATAGTGCTTTTTACCAATGCATAAAATGCATGGAGAAGTCATTTCGAATGACTGGTCCTCAGTGTTGTGAGAACGATGACTGGTTAAAATTTTTGGTGGTTTCTTGTTCAGTCCATAGGCCTACATCATGTGGCAAACCGGTGAGCATGTGGCTCTATTAGTATAGGAGATACCTGAAAACATATCACACTTTTCATCATAGTGCTTTTACCAATGCATAAAAATGCATGGAGAAGTCATTTCGAGATGACTGGTCCTCAGTGTTGTGAGAACGATGACTGGTTAAAATTTTTTGGTGGTTTCTTGTTCAGTCCATAGGCCTACATCATGTGGCAAACCGGTGAGCATGTGGCTCTATTAGTATAGGAGATACCTGAAAACATATCACAACTTTTCATCATAGTGCTTTTACCAATGCATAAAATGCATGGAGAAGTCATTTCGAATGACTGGTCCTCAGTGTTGTGAGAACGATGACTGGTTAAAATTTTTGGTGGTTTCTTGTTCAGTCCATAGGCCTACATCATGTGGCAAACCGGTGAGCATGTGGCTCTATTAGTATAGGAGATACCTGAAAACATATCACACTTTTCATCATAGTGCTTTTACCAATGCATAAAATGCATGGAGAAGTCATTTCGAATGACTGGTCCTCAGTGTTGTGAGAACGATGACTGGTTAAAATTTTTGGTGGTTTCTTGTTCAGTCCATAGGCCTACATCATGTGGCAAACCGGTGAGCATGTGGCTCTATTAGTATAGGAGATACCTGAAAACATATCACACTTTTCATCATAGTGCTTTTACCAATGCATAAAATGCATGGAGAAGTCATTTCGAATGACTGGTCCTCAGTGTTGTGAGAACGATGACTGGTTAAAATTTTTGGTGGTTTCTTGTTCAGTTCCATAGGCCTACATCATGTGGCAAACCGGTGAGCATGTGGCTCTATTAGTATAGGAGATACCTGAAAACATATCACACTTTTCATCATAGTGCTTTTACCAATGCATAAAATGCATGGAGAAGTCATTTCGAATGACTGGTCCTCAGTGTTGTGAGAACGATGACTGGTTAAAATTTTTGGTGGTTTCTTGTTCAGTCCATAGGCCTACATCATGTGGCAAACCGGTGAGCATGTGGCTCTATTAGTATAGGAGATACCTGAAAACATATCACACTTTTCATCATAGTGCTTTTACCAATGCATAAAATGCATGGAGAAGTCATTTCGAATGACTGGTCCTCAGTGTTGTGAGAACGATGACTGGTTAAAATTTTTGGTGGTTTCTTGTTCAGTCCATAGGCCTACATCATGTGGCAAACCGGTGAGCATGTGGCTCTATTAGTATAGGAGATACCTGAAAACATATCACACTTTTCATCATAGTGCTTTTACCAATGCATAAAATGCATGGAGAAGTCATTTCGAATGACTGGTCCTCAGTGTTGTGAGAACGATGACTGGTTAAAATTTTTGGTGGTTTCTTGTTCAGTCCATAGGCCTACATCATGTGGCAAACCGGTGAGCATGTGGCTCTATTAGTATAGGAGATACCTGAAAACATATCACACTTTTCATCATAGTGCTTTTACCAATGCATAAAATGCATGGAGAAGTCATTTCGAATGACTGGTCCTCAGTGTTGTGAGAACGATGACTGGTTAAAATTTTTGGTGGTTTCTTGTTCAGTCCATAGGCCTACATCATGTGGCAAACCGGTGAGCATGTGGCTCTATTAGTATAGGAGATACCTGAAAACATATCACACTTTTCATCATAGTGCTTTTACCAATGCATAAAATGCATGGAGAAGTCATTTCGAATGACTGGTCCTCAGTGTTGTGAGAACGATGACTGGTTAAAATTTTTGGTGGTTTTCTTGTTCAGTCCATAGGCCTACATCATGTGGCAAACCGGTGAGCATGTGGCTCTATTAGTATAGGAGATACCTGAAAACATATCACACTTTTCATCATAGTGCTTTTACCAATGCATAAAATGCATGGAGAAGTCATTTCGAATGACTGGTCCTCAGTGTTGTGAGAACGATGACTGGTTAAAATTTTTGGTGGTTTCTTGTTCAGTCCATAGGCCTACATCATGTGGCAAACCGGTGAGCATGTGGCTCTATTAGTATAGGAGATACCTGAAAACATATCACACTTTTCATCATAGTGCTTTTACCAATGCATAAAATGCATGGAGAAGTCATTTCGAATGACTGGTCCTCAGTGTTGTGAGAACGATGACTGGTTAAAATTTTTGGTGGTTTCTTGTTCAGTTCCATAGGCCTACATCATGTGGCAAACCGGTGAGCATGTGGCTCTATTAGTATAGGAGATACCTGAAAACATATCACACTTTTCATCATAGTGCTTTTACCAATGCATAAAATGCATGGAGAAGTCATTTCGAATGACTGGTCCTCAGTGTTGTGAGAACGATGACTGGTTAAAATTTTTGGTGGTTTCTTGTTCAGTCCATAGGCCTACATCATGTGGCAAAACCGGTGAGCATGTGGCTCTATTAGTATAGGAGATACCTGAAAACATATCACACTTTTCATCATAGTGCTTTTACCAATGCATAAAATGCATGGAGAAGTCATTTCGAATGACTGGTCCTCAGTGTTGTGAGAACGATGACTGGTTAAAATTTTTGGTGGTTTCTTGTTCAGTCCATAGGCCTACATCATGTGGCAAACCGGTGAGCATGTGGCTCTATTAGTATAGGAGATACCTGAAAACATATCACACTTTTCATCATAGTGCTTTTACCAATGCATAAAATGCATGGAGAAGTCATTTCGAATGACTGGTCCTCAGTGTTGTGAGAACGATGACTGGTTAAAATTTTTGGTGGTTTCTTGTTCAGTCCATAGGCCTACATCATGTGGCAAACCGGTGAGCATGTGGCTCTATTAGTATAGGAGATACCTGAAAACATATCACACTTTTCATCATAGTGCTTTTACCAATGCATAAAATGCATGGAGAAGTCATTTCGAATGACTGGTCCTCAGTGTTGTGAGAACGATGACTGGTTAAAATTTTTGGTGGTTTCTTGTTCAGTCCATAGGCCTACATCATGTGGCAAACCGGTGAGCATGTGGCTCTATTAGTATAGGAGATACCTGAAAAACATATCACACTTTTCATCATAGTGCTTTTACCAATGCATAAAATGCATGGAGAAGTCATTTCGAATGACTGGTCCTCAGTGTTGTGAGAACGATGACTGGTTAAAATTTTTGGTGGTTTCTTGTTCAGTCCATAGGCCTACATCATGTGGCAAACCGGTGAGCATGTGGCTCTATTAGTATAGGAGATACCTGAAAACATATCACACTTTTCATCATAGTGCTTTTACCAATGCATAAAATGCATGGAGAAGTCATTTCGAATGACTGGTCCTCAGTGTTGTGAGAACGATGACTGGTTAAAATTTTTGGTGGTTTCTTGTTCAGTCCATAGGCCTACATCATGTGGCAAACCGGTGAGCATGTGGCTCTATTAGTATAGGAGATACCTGAAAACATATCACACTTTTCATCATAGTGCTTTTACCAATGCATAAAATGCATGGAGAAGTCATTTCGAATGACTGGTCCTCAGTGTTGTGAGAACGATGACTGGTTAAAATTTTTGGTGGTTTCTTGTTCAGTCCATAGGCCTACATCATGTGGCAAACCGGTGAGCATGTGGCTCTATTAGTATAGGAGATACCTGAAAACATATCACACTTTTTCATCATAGTGCTTTTACCAATGCATAAAATGCATGGAGAAGTCATTTCGAATGACTGGTCCTCAGTGTTGTGAGAACGATGACTGGTTAAAATTTTTGGTGGTTTCTTGTTCAGTCCATAGGCCTACATCATGTGGCAAACCGGTGAGCATGTGGCTCTATTAGTATAGGAGATACCTGAAAACATATCACACTTTTCATCATAGTGCTTTTACCAATGCATAAAATGCATGGAGAAGTCATTTCGAATGACTGGTCCTCAGTGTTGTGAGAACGATGACTGGTTAAAATTTTTGGTGGTTTCTTGTTCAGTCCATAGGCCTACATCATGTGGCAAACCGGTGAGCATGTGGCTCTATTAGTATAGGAGATACCTGAAAACATATCACACTTTTCATCATAGTGCTTTTACCAATGCATAAAATGCATGGAGAAGTCATTTCGAATGACTGGTCCTCAGTGTTGTGAGAACGATGACTGGTTAAAATTTTTGGTGGTTTCTTGTTCAGTCCATAGGCCTACATCATGTGGCAAACCGGTGAGCATGTGGCTCTATTAGTATAGGAGATACCTGAAAACATATCACACTTTTCATCATAGTGCTTTTACCAATGCATAAAATGCATGGAGAAGTCATTTCGAATGACTGGTCCTCAGTGTTGTGAGAACGATGACTGGTTAAAATTTTTGGTGGTTTCTTGTTCAGTTCCATAGGCCTACATCATGTGGCAAACCGGTGAGCATGTGGCTCTATTAGTATAGGAGATACCTGAAAACATATCACACTTTTCATCATAGTGCTTTTACCAATGCATAAAATGCATGGAGAAGTCATTTCGAATGACTGGTCCTCAGTGTTGTGAGAACGATGACTGGTTAAAATTTTTGGTGGTTTCTTGTTCAGTCCATAGGCCTACATCATGTGGCAAACCGGTGAGCATGTGGCTCTATTAGTATAGGAGATACCTGAAAACATATCACACTTTTCATCATAGTGCTTTTACCAAATGCATAAAAATGCATGGAGAAGTCATTTCGAATGACTGGTCCTCAGTGTTGTGAGAACGATGACTGGTTAAAATTTTTGGTGGTTTCTTGTTCAGTCCATAGGCCTACATCATGTGGCAAACCGGTGAGCATGTGGCTCTATTAGTATAGGAGATACCTGAAAACATATCACACTTTTCATCATAGTGCTTTTACCAATGCATAAAAATGCATGGAGAAGTCATTTCGAATGACTGGTCCTCAGTGTTGTGAGAACGATGACTGGTTAAAATTTTTGGTGGTTTCTTGTTCAGTCCATAGGCCTACATCATGTGGCAAACCGGTGAGCATGTGGCTCTATTAGTATAGGAGATACCTGAAAACATATCACACTTTTCATCATAGTGCTTTTACCAATGCATAAAATGCATGGAGAAGTCATTTCGAATGACTGGTCCTCAGTGTTGTGAGAACGATGACTGGTTAAAATTTTTGGTGGTTTCTTGTTCAGTCCATAGGCCTACATCATGTGGCAAACCGGTGAGCATGTGGCTCTATTAGTATAGGAGATACCTGAAAACATATCACACTTTTCATTCATAGTGCTTTTAACCAATGCATAAAATGCATGGAGAAGTCATTTCGAATGACTGGTCCTCAGTGTTGTGAGAACGATGACTGGTTAAAATTTTTGGTGGTTTCTTGTTCAGTCCATAGGCCTACATCATGTGGCAAACCGGTGAGCATGTGGCTCTATTAGTATAGGAGATACCTGAAAAACATATCACACTTTTCATCATAGTGCTTTTACCAATGCATAAAATGCATGGAGAAGTCATTTCGAATGACTGGTCCTCAGTGTTGTGAGAACGATGACTGGTTAAAATTTTTGGTGGTTTCTTGTTCAGTCCATAGGCCTACATCATGTGGCAAACCGGTGAGCATGTGGCTCTATTAGTATAGGAGATACCTGAAAACATATCACACTTTTCATCATAGTGCTTTTACCAATGCATAAAATGCATGGAGAAGTCATTTCGAATGACTGGTCCTCAGTGTTGTGAGAACGATGACTGGTTAAAATTTTTGGTGGTTTCTTGTTCAGTCCATAGGCCTACATCATGTGGCAAAACCGGTGAGCATGTGGCTCTATTAGTATAGGAGATACCTGAAAACATATCACACTTTTCATCATAGTGCTTTTAACTCAATGCATAAAATGCATGGAGAAGTCATTTCGAATGACTGGTCCTCAGTGTTGTGAGAACGATGACTGGTTAAAATTTTTGGTGGTTTCTTGTTCAGTCACATAGGCCTACATCATGTGGCAAACCGGTGAGCATGTGGCTCTATTAGTATAGGAGATACCTGAAAACATATCACACTTTTCATCATAGTGCTTTTACCAATGCATAAAATGCATGGAGAAGTCATTTCGAATGACTGGTCCTCAGTGTTGTGAGAACGATGACTGGTTAAAATTTTTGGTGGTTTCTTGTTCAGTCCATAGGCCTACATCATGTGGCAAACCGGTGAGCATGTGGCTCTATTAGTATAGGAGATACCTGAAAACATATCACACTTTTCATCATAGTGCTTTTACCAATGCATAAAATGCATGGAGAAGTCATTTCGAATGACTGGTCCTCAGTGTTGTGAGAACGATGACTGGTTAAAATTTTTGGTGGTTTCTTGTTCAGTCCATAGGCCTACATCATGTGGCAAACCGGTGAGCATGTGGCTCTATTAGTATAGGAGATACCTGAAAACATATCACACTTTTCATCATAGTGCTTTTACCAATGCATAAAATGCATGGAGAAGTCATTTCGAATGACTGGTCCTCAGTGTTGTGAGAACGATGACTGGTTAAAATTTTTGGTGGTTTCTTGTTCAGTCCATAGGCCTACATCATGTGGCAAACCGGTGAGCATGTGGCTCTATTAGTATAGGAGATACCTGAAAACATATCACACTTTTCATCATAGTGCTTTTACCAATGCATAAAATGCATGGAGAAGTCATTTCGAATGACTGGTCCTCAGTGTTGTGAGAACGATGACTGGTTAAAATTTTTGGTGGTTTCTTGTTCAGTCCATAGGCCTACATCATGTGGCAAACCGGTGAGCATGTGGCTCTATTAGTATAGGAGATACCTGAAAACATATCACACTTTTCATCATAGTGCTTTTACCAATGCATAAAATGCATGGAGAAGTCATTTCGAATGACTGGTCCTCAGTGTTGTGAGAACGATGACTGGTTAAAATTTTTGGTGGTTTCTTGTTCAGTCCATAGGCCTACATCATGTGGCAAACCGGTGAGCATGTGGCTCTATTAGTATAGGAGATACCTGAAAACATATCACACTTTTCATCATAGTGCTTTTACCAATGCATAAAATGCATGGAGAAGTCATTTCGAATGACTGGTCCTCAGTGTTGTGAGAACGATGACTGGTTAAAATTTTTGGTGGTTTCTTGTTCAGTCCATAGGCCTACATCATGTGGCAAACCGGTGAGCATGTGGCTCTATTAGTATAGGAGATACCTGAAAACATATCACACTTTTCATCATAGTGCTTTTACCAATGCATAAAATGCATGGAGAAGTCATTTCGAATGACTGGTCCTCAGTGTTGTGAGAACGATGACTGGTTAAAATTTTTGGTGGTTTCTTGTTCAGTCCATAGGCCTACATCATGTGGCAAACCGGTGAGCATGTGGCTCTATTAGTATAGGAGATACCTGAAAACATATCACACTTTTCATCATAGTGCTTTTACCAATGCATAAAATGCATGGAGAAGTCATTTCGAATGACTGGTCCTCAGTGTTGTGAGAACGATGACTGGTTAAAATTTTTGGTGGTTTCTTGTTCAGTCCATAGGCCTACATCATGTGGCAAACCGGTGAGCATGTGGCTCTATTAGTATAGGAGATACCTGAAAACATATCACACTTTTCATCATAGTGCTTTTACCAATGCATAAAATGCATGGAGAAGTCATTTCGAATGACTGGTCCTCAGTGTTGTGAGAACGATGACTGGTTAAAATTTTTGGTGGTTTCTTGTTCAGTCCATAGGCCTACATCATGTGGCAAACCGGTGAGCATGTGGCTCTATTAGTATAGGAGATACCTGAAAACATATCACACTTTTCATCATAGTGCTTTTACCAATGCATAAAATGCATGGAGAAGTCATTTCGAATGACTGGTCCTCAGTGTTGTGAGAACGATGACTGGTTAAAATTTTTGGTGGTTTCTTGTTCAGTCCATAGGCCTACATCATGTGGCAAACCGGTGAGCATGTGGCTCTATTAGTATAGGAGATACCTGAAAACATATCACACTTTTCATCATAGTGCTTTTAACAATGCATAAAATGCATGGAGAAGTCATTTCGAATGACTGGTCCTCAGTGTTGTGAGAACGATGACTGGTTAAAATTTTTGGTGGTTTCTTGTTCAGTCCATAGGCCTACATCATGTGGCAAACCGGTGAGCATGTGGCTCTATTAGTATAGGAGATACCTGAAAACATATCACACTTTTCATCATAGTGCTTTTACCAATGCATAAAATGCATGGAGAAGTCATTTCGAATGACTGGTCCTCAGTGTTGTGAGAACGATGACTGGTTAAAATTTTTGGTGGTTTCTTGTTCAGTCCATAGGCCTACATCATGTGGCAAACCGGTGAGCATGTGGCTCTATTAGTATAGGAGATACCTGAAAACATATCACACTTTTCATCATAGTGCTTTTACCAATGCATAAAATGCATGGAGAAGTCATTTCGAATGACTGGTCCTCAGTGTTGTGAGAACGATGACTGGTTAAAATTTTTGGTGGTTTCTTGTTCAGTCCATAGGCCTACATCATGTGGCAAACCGGTGAGCATGTGGCTCTATTAGTATAGGAGATACCTGAAAACATATCACACTTTTCATCATAGTGCTTTTACCAATGCATAAAATGCATGGAGAAGTCATTTCGAATGACTGGTCCTCAGTGTTGTGAGAACGATGACTGGTTAAAATTTTTGGTGGTTTCTTGTTCAGTCCATAGGCCTACATCATGTGGCAAACCGGTGAGCATGTGGCTCTATTAGTATAGGAGATACCTGAAAACATATCACACTTTTCATCATAGTGCTTTTACCAATGCATAAAATGCATGGAGAAGTCATTTCGAATGACTGGTCCTCAGTGTTGTGAGAACGATGACTGGTTAAAATTTTTGGTGGTTTCTTGTTCAGTCCATAGGCCTACATCATGTGGCAAACCGGTGAGCATGTGGCTCTATTAGTATAGGAGATACCTGAAAACATATCACACTTTTCATCATAGTGCTTTTACCAATGCATAAAATGCATGGAGAAGTCATTTCGAATGACTGGTCCTCAGTGTTGTGAGAACGATGACTGGTTAAAATTTTTGGTGGTTTCTTGTTCAGTCCATAGGCCTACATCATGTGGCAAACGCGGTGAGCATGTGGCTCTATTAGTATAGGAGATACCTGAAAACATATCACACTTTTCATCATAGTGCTTTTACCAATGCATAAAATGCATGGAGAAGTCATTTCGAATGACTGGTCCTCAGTGTTGTGAGAACGATGACTGGTTAAAATTTTTGGTGGTTTCTTGTTCAGTCCATAGGCCTACATCATGTGGCAAACCGGTGAGCATGTGGCTCTATTAGTATAGGAGATACCTGAAAACATATCACACTTTTCATCATAGTGCTTTTACCAATGCATAAAATGCATGGAGAAGTCATTTCGAATGACTGGTCCTCAGTGTTGTGAGAACGATGACTGGTTAAAATTTTTGGTGGTTTCTTGTTCAGTCCATAGGCCTACATCATGTGGCAAACCGGTGAGCATGTGGCTCTATTAGTATAGGAGATACCTGAAAACATATCACACTTTTCATCATAGTGCTTTTACCAATGCATAAAATGCATGGAGAAGTCATTTCGAATGACTGGTCCTCAGTGTTGTGAGAACGATGACTGGTTAAAATTTTTGGTGGTTTCTTGTTCAGTCCATAGGCCTACATCATGTGGCAAACCGGTGAGCATGTGGCTCTATTAGTATAGGAGATACCTGAAAACATATCACACTTTTCATCATAGTGCTTTTACCAATGCATAAAATGCATGGAGAAGTCATTTCGAATGACTGGTCCTCAGTGTTGTGAGAACGATGACTGGTTAAAATTTTTGGTGGTTTCTTGTTCAGTCCATAGGCCTACATCATGTGGCAAACCGGTGAGCATGTGGCTCTATTAGTATAGGAGATACCTGAAAACATATCACACTTTTCATCATAGTGCTTTTACCAATGCATAAAATGCATGGAGAAGTCATTTCGAATGACTGGTCCTCAGTGTTGTGAGAACGATGACTGGTTAAAATTTTTGGTGGTTTCTTGTTCAGTCCATAGGCCTACATCATGTGGCTAACCGGTGAGCATGTGGCTCTATTAGTATAGGAGATACTTGAAAACATATCACACTTTTCATTATAGTGCTTTTACCAATGCATAAAATGCATGGAGAAGTCATTTCGAATGACTGGTCCTCAGTGTTGTGAGAACGATGACTGGTTAAAATTTTTGGTGGTTTCTTGTTCAGTCCATAGGCCTACATCATGTGGCAAACCGGTGAGCATGTGGCTCTATTAGTATAGGAGATACCTGAAAACATATCACACTTTTCATCATAGTGCTTTTACCAATGCATAAAATGCATGGAGAAGTCATTTCGAATGACTGGTCCTCAGTGTTGTGAGAACGATGACTGGTTAAAATTTTTGGTGGTTTCTTGTTCAGTCCATAGGCCTACATCATGTGGCAAACCGGTGAGCATGTGGCTCTATTAGTATAGGAGATACCTGAAAACATATCACACTTTTCATCATAGTGCTTTTACCAATGCATAAAATGCATGGAGAAGTCATTTCGAATGACTGGTCCTCAGTGTTGTGAGAACGATGACTGGTTAAAATTTTTGGTGGTTTCTTGTTCAGTCCATAGGCCTACATCATGTGGCAAACCGGTGAGCATGTGGCTCTATTAGTATAGGAGATACCTGAAAACATATCACACTTTTCATCATAGTGCTTTTACCAATGCATAAAATGCATGGAGAAGTCATTTCGAATGACTGGTCCTCAGTGTTGTGACAACGATGACTGGTTAAAATTTTTGGTGGTTTCTTGTTCAGTCCATAGGCCTACATCATGTGGCAAACCGGTGAGCATGTGGCTCTATTAGTATAGGAGATACCTGAAAACATATCACACTTTTCATCATAGTGCTTTTACCAATGCATAAAATGCATGGAGAAGTCATTTCGAATGACTGGTCCTCAGTGTTGTGAGAACGATGACTGGTTAAAATTTTTGGTGGTTTCTTGTTCAGTCCATAGGCCTACATCATGTGGCAAACCGGTGAGCATGTGGCTCTATTAGTATAGTAGATACCTGAAAACATATCACACTTTTCATCATAGTGCTTTTACCAATGCATAAAATGCATGGAGAACTCATTTCGAATGACTGGTCCTCAGTGTTGTGAGAACGATGACTGGTTAAAATTTTTGGTGGTTTCTTGTTCAGTCCATAGGCCTACATCATGTGGCAAACCGGTGAGCATGTGGCTCTATTAGTATAGGAGATACCTGAAAACATATCACACTTTTCATCATAGTGCTTTTACCAATGCATAAAATGCATGGAGAAGTCATTTCGAATGACTGGTCCTCAGTGTTGTGAGAACGATGACTGGTTAAAATGTTTGGTGGTTTCTTGTTCAGTCCATAGGCCTACATCATGTGGCAAACCGGTGAGCATGTGGCTCTATTAGTATAGGAGATACCTGAAAACATATCACACTTTTCATCATAGTGCTTTTACCAATGCATAAAATGCATGGAGAAGTCATTTCGAATCACTAGTCCTCAGTGTTGTGAGAACGATGACTGGTTAAAATTTTTGGTGGTTTCTTGTTCAGTCCATAGGCCTACATAATGTGGCAAACCGGTGAGCAAGTGGCTCTATTAGTATAGGAGATACCTGAAAACATATCACACTTTTCATCATAGTGCTTTTACCAATGCATAAAATGCATGGAGAAGTCATTTCGAATGACTGGTCCTCAGTGTTGTGAGAACGATGACTGGTTAAAATTTTTGGTGGTTTCTTGTTCAGTCCATAGGCCTACATCATGTGGCAAACCGGTGAGCATGTGGCTCTATTAGTATAGGAGATACCTGAAAACATATCACACTTTTCATCATAGTGCTTTTACCAATGCATAAAATGCATGGAGAAGTCATTTCGAATGACTGGTCCTCAGTGTTGTGAGAACGATGACTGGTTAAAATTTTTGGTGGTTTCTTGTTCAGTCCATAGGCCTACATCATGTGGCAAACCGGTGAGCATGTGGCTCTATTAGTATAGGAGATACCTGAAAACATATCACACTTTTCATCATAGTGCTTTTACCAATGCATAAAATGCATGGAGAAGTCATTTCGAATGACTGGTCCTCAGTGTTGTGAGAACGATGACTGGTTAAAATTTTTGGTGGTTTCTTGTTCAGTCCATAGGCCTACATCATGTGGCAAACCGGTGAGCATGTGGCTCTATTAGTATAGTAGATACCTGAAAACATATCACACTTTTCATCATAGTGCTTTTACCAATGCATAAAATGCATGGAGAACTCATTTCGAATGACTGGTCCTCAGTGTTGTGAGAACGATGACTGGTTAAAATTTTTGGTGGTTTCTTGTTCAGTCCATAGGCCTACATCATGTGGCAAACCGGTGAGCATGTGGCTCTATTAGTATAGGAGATACCTGAAAACATATCACACTTTTCATCATAGTGCTTTTACCAATGCATAAAATGCATGGAGAAGTCATTTCGAATGACTGGTCCTCAGTGTTGTGAGAACGATGACTGGTTAAAATGTTTGGTGGTTTCTTGTTCAGTCCATAGGCCTACATCATGTGGCAAACCGGTGAGCATGTGGCTCTATTAGTATAGGAGATACCTGAAAACATATCACACTTTTCATCATAGTGCTTTTACCAATGCATAAAATGCATGGAGAAGTCATTTCGAATGACTAGTCCTCAGTGTTGTGAGAACGATGACTGGTTAAAATTTTTGGTGGTTTCTTGTTCAGTCCATAGGCCTACATAATGTGGCAAACCGGTGAGCAAGTGGCTCTATTAGTATAGGAGATACCTGAAAACATATCACACTTTTCATCATAGTGCTTTTACCAATGCATAAAATGCATGGAGAAGTCATTTCGAATGACTGGTCCTCAGTGTTGTGAGAACGATGACTGGTTAAAATTTTTGGTGGTTTCTTGTTCAGTCCATAGGCCTACATCATGTGGCAAACCGGTGAGCATGTGGCTCTATTAGTATAGGAGATACCTGAAAACATATCACACTTTTCATCATAGTGCTTTTACCAATGCATAAAATGCATGGAGAAGTCATTTCGAATGACTGGTCCTCAGTGTTGTGAGAACGATGACTGGTTAAAATTTTTGGTGGTTTCTTGTTCAGTCCATAGGCCTACATCATGTGGCAAACCGGTGAGCATGTGGCTCTATTAGTATAGGAGATACCTGAAAACATATCACACTTTTCATCATAGTGCTTTTACCAATGCATAAAATGCATGGAGAAGTCATTTCGAATGACTGGTCCTCAGTGTTGTGAGAACGATGACTGGTTAAAATTTTTGGTGGTTTCTTGTTCAGTCCATAGGCCTACATCATGTGGCAAACCGGTGAGCATGTGGCTCTATTAGTATAGTAGATACCTGAAAACATATCACACTTTTCATCATAGTGCTTTTACCAATGCATAAAATGCATGGAGAACTCATTTCGAATGACTGGTCCTCAGTGTTGTGAGAACGATGACTGGTTAAAATTTTTGGTGGTTTCTTGTTCAGTCCATAGGCCTACATCATGTGGCAAACCGGTGAGCATGTGGCTCTATTAGTATAGGAGATACCTGAAAACATATCACACTTTTCATCATAGTGCTTTTACCAATGCATAAAATGCATGGAGAAGTCATTTCGAATGACTGGTCCTCAGTGTTGTGAGAACGATGACTGGTTAAAATGTTTGGTGGTTTCTTGTTCAGTCCATAGGCCTACATCATGTGGCAAACCGGTGAGCATGTGGCTCTATTAGTATAGGAGATACCTGAAAACATATCACACTTTTCATCATAGTGCTTTTACCAATGCATAAAATGCATGGAGAAGTCATTTCGAATGACTAGTCCTCAGTGTTGTGAGAACGATGACTGGTTAAAATTTTTGGTGGTTTCTTGTTCAGTCCATAGGCCTACATAATGTGGCAAACCGGTGAGCAAGTGGCTCTATTAGTATAGGAGATACCTGAAAACATATCACACTTTTCATCATAGTGCTTTTACCAATGCATAAAATGCATGGAGAAGTCATTTCGAATGACTGGTCCTCAGTGTTGTGAGAACGATGACTGGTTAAAATTTTTGGTGGTTTCTTGTTCAGTCCATAGGCCTACATCATGTGGCAAACCGGTGAGCATGTGGCTCTATTAGTATAGGAGATACCTGAAAACATATCACACTTTTCATCATAGTGCTTTTACCAATGCATAAAATGCATGGAGAAGTCATTTCGAATGACTGGTCCTCAGTGTGGTGAGAACGATGACTGGTTAAAATTTTTGGTGGTTTCTTGTTCAGTCCATAGGCCTACATCATGTGGCAAACCGGTGAGCATGTGGCTCTATTAGTATAGGAGATACCTGAAAACATATCACACTTTTCATCATAGTGCTTTTACCAATGCATAAAATGCATGGAGAAGTCATTTCGAATGACTGGTCCTCAGTGTTGTGAGAACGATGACTGGTTAAAATTTTTGGTGGTTTCTTGTTCAGTCCATAGGCCTACATCATGTGGCAAACCGGTGAGCATGTGGCTCTATTAGTATAGGAGATACCTGAAAACATATCACACTTTTCATCATAGTGCTTTTACCAATGCATAAAATGCATGGAGAAGTCATTTCGAATGACTGGTCCTCAGTGTTGTGAGAACGATGACTGGTTAAAATTTTTGGTGGTTTCTTGTTCAGTCCATAGGCCTACATCATGTGGCAAACCGGTGAGCATGTGGCTCTATTAGTATAGGAGATACCTGAAAACATATCACACTTTTCAATCATAGTGCTTTTACCAATGCATAAAATGCATGGAGAAGTCATTTCGAATGACTGGTCCTCAGTGTTGTGAGAACGATGACTGGTTAAAATTTTTGGTGGTTTCTTGTTCAGTCCATAGGCCTACATCATGTGGCAAACCGGTGAGCATGTGGCTCTATTAGTATAGGAGATACCTGAAAACATATCACACTTTTCATCATAGTGCTTTTACCAATGCATAAAATGCATGGAGAAGTCATTTCGAATGACTGGTCCTCAGTGTTGTGAGAACGATGACTGGTTAAAATTTTTGGTGGTTTCTTGTTCAGTCCATAGGCCTACATCATGTGGCAAACCGGTGAGCATGTGGCTCTATTAGTATAGGAGATACCAGAAAACATATCACACTTTTCATCATAGTGCTTTTACCAATGCATAAAATGCATGGAGAAGTCATTTCGAATGACTGGTCCTCAGTGTTGTGAGAACGATGACTGGTTAAAATTTTTGGTGGTTTCTTGTTCAGTCCATAGGCCTACATCATGTGGCAAACCGGTGAGCATGTGGCTCTATTAGTATAGGAGATACCTGAAAACATATCACACTTTTCATCATAGTGCTTTTACCAATGCATAAAATGCATGGAGAAGTCATTTCGAATGACTGGTCCTCAGTGTTGTGAGAACGATGACTGGTTAAAATTTTTGGTGGTTTCTTGTTCAGTCCATAGGCCTACATCATGTGGCAAACCGGTGAGCATGTGGCTCTATTAGTATAGGAGATACCTGAAAACATATCACACTTTTCATCATAGTGCTTTTACCAATGCATAAAATGCATGGAGAAGTCATTTCGAATGACTGGTCCTCAGTGTTGTGAGAACGATGACTGGTTAAAATTTTTGGTGGTTTCTTGTTCAGTCCATAGGCCTACATCATGTGGCAAACCGGTGAGCATGTGGCTCTATTAGTATAGGAGATACCTGAAAACATATCACACTTTTCATCATAGTGCTTTTACCAATGCATAAAATGCATGGAGAAGTCATTTCGAATGACTGGTCCTCAGTGTTGTGAGAACGATGACTGGTTAAAATTTTTGGTGGTTTCTTGTTCAGTCCATAGGCCTACATCATGTGGCAAACCGGTGAGCATGTGGCTCTATTAGTATAGGAGATACCTGAAAACATATCACACTTTTCATCATAGTGCTTTTACCAATGCATAAAATGCATGGAGAAGTCATTTCGAATGACTGGTCCTCAGTGTTGTGAGAACGATGACTGGTTAAAATTTTTGGTGGTTTCTTGTTCAGTCCATAGGCCTACATCATGTGGCAAACCGGTGAGCATGTGGCTCTATTAGTATAGGAGATACCTGAAAACATATCACACTTTTCATCATAGTGCTTTTACCAATGCATAAAATGCATGGAGAAGTCATTTCGAATGACTGGTCCTCAGTGTTGTGAGAACGATGACTGGTTAAAATTTTTGGTGGTTTCTTGTTCAGTCCATAGGCCTACATCATGTGGCAAACCGGTGAGCATGTGGCTCTATTAGTATAGGAGATACCTGAAAACATATCACACTTTTCATCATAGTGCTTTTACCAATGCATAAAATGTATGGAGAAGTCATTTCGAATGACTGGTCCTCAGTGTTGTGAGAACGATGACTGGTTAAAATTTTTGGTGGTTTCTTGTTCAGTCCATAGGCCTACATCATGTGGCAAACCGGTGAGCATGTGGCTCTATTAGTATAGGAGATACCTGAAAACATATCACACTTTTCATCATAGTGCTTTTACCAATGCATAAAATGCATGGAGAAGTCATTTCGAATGACTGGTCCTCAGTGTTGTGAGAACGATGACTGGTTAAAATTTTTGGTGGTTTCTTGTTCAGTCCATAGGCCTACATCATGTGGCAAACCGGTGAGCATGTGGCTCTATTAGTATAGGAGATACCTGAAAACATATCACACTTTTCATCATAGTGCTTTTATCAATGCATAAAATGCATGGAGAAGTCATTTCGAATGATTGGTCCTCAGTGTTGTGAGAACGATGACTGGTTAAAATTTTTGGTGGTTTCTTGTTCAGTCCATAGGCCTACATCATGTGGCAAACCGGTGAGCATGTGGCTCTATTAGTATAGGAGATACCTGAAAACATCACACTTTTCATCATAGTGCTTTTACCAATGCATAAAATGCATGGAGAAGTCATTTCGAATGACTGGTGCTCAGTGTTGTGAGAACGATGACTGGTTAAAATTTTTGGTGGTTTCTTGTTCAGTCCATAGGCCTACATCATGTGGCAAACCGGTGAGCATGTGGCTCTATTAGTATAGGAGATACCTGAAAACATATCACACTTTTCATCATAGTGCTTTTACCAATGCATAAAATGCATGGAGAAGTCATTTCGAATGACTGGTCCTCAGTGTTGTGAGAACGATGACTGGTTAAAATTTTTGGTGGTTTCTTGTTCAGTCCATAGGCCTACATCATGTGGCAAACCGGTGAGCATGTGGCTCTATTAGTATAGGAGATACCTGAAAACATATCACACTTTTCATCATAGTGCTTTTACCAATGCATAAAATGCATGGAGAAGTCATTTCGAATGACTGGTCCTCAGTGTTGTGAGAACGATGACTGGTTAAAATTTTTGGTGGTTTCTTGTTCAGTCCATAGGCCTACATCATGTGGCAAACCGGTGAGCATGTGGCTCTATTAGTATAGGAGATACCTGAAAACATATCACACTTTTCAATCATAGTGCTTTTACCAATGCATAAAATGCATGGAGAAGTCATTTCGAATGACTGGTCCTCAGTGTTGTGAGAACGATGACTGGTTAAAATTTTTGGTGGTTTCTTGTTCAGTCCATAGGCCTACATCATGTGGCAAACCGGTGAGCATGTGGCTCTATTAGTATAGGAGATACCTGAAAATATATCACACTTTTCATCATAGTGCTTTTACCAATGCATAAAATGCATGGAGAAGTCATTTCGAATGACTGGTCCTCAGTGTTGTGAGAACGATGACTGGTTAAAATTTTTGGTGGTTTCTTGTTCAGTCCATAGGCCTACATCATGTGGCAAACCGGTGAGCATGTGGCTCTATTAGTATAGGAGATACCTGAAAACATATCACACTTTTCATCATAGTGCTTTTACCAATGCATAAAATGCATGGAGAAGTCATTTCGAATGACTGGTCCTCAGTGTTGTGAGAACGATGACTGGTTAAAATTTTTGGTGGTTTCTTGTTCAGTCCATAGGCCTACATCATGTGGCAAACCGGTGAGCATGTGGCTCTATTAGTATAGGAGATACCTGAAAACATCACACTTTTCATCATAGTGCTTTTACCAATGCATAAAATGCATGGAGAAGTCATTTCGAATGACTGGTGCTCAGTGTTGTGAGAACGATGACTGGTTAAAATTTTTGGTGGTTTCTTGTTCAGTCCATAGGCCTACATCATGTGGCAAACCGGTGAGCATGTGGCTCTATTAGTATAGGAGATACCTGAAAACATATCACACTTTTCATCATAGTGCTTTTACCAATGCATAAAATGCATGGAGAAGTCATTTCGAATGACTAGTCCTCAGTGTTGTGAGAACGATGACTGGTTAAAATTTTTGGTGGTTTCTTGTTCAGTCCATAGGCCTACATCATGTGGCAAACCGGTGAGCATGTGGCTCTATTAGTATAGGAGATACCTGAAAACATATCACACTTTTCATCATAGTGCTTTTACCAATGCATAAAATGCATGGAGAAGTCATTTCGAATGACTGGTCCTCAGTGTTGTGAGAACGATGACTGGTTAAAATTTTTGGTGGTTTCTTGTTCAGTCCATAGGCCTACATCATGTGGCAAACCGGTGAGCATGTGGCTCTATTAGTATAGGAGATACCTGAAAACATATCACACTTTTCATCATAGTGCTTTTACCAATGCATAAAATGCATGGAGAAGTCATTTCGAATGACTGGTCCTCAGTGTTGTGAGAACGATGACTGGTTAAAATTTTTGGTGGTTTCTTGTTCAGTCCATAGGCCTACATCATGTGGCAAACCGGTGAGCATGTGGCTCTATTAGTATAGGAGATACCTGAAAACATATCACACTTTTCATCATAGTGCTTTTACCAATGCATAAAATGCATGGAGAAGTCATTTCGAATGACTGGTCCTCAGTGTTGTGAGAACGATGACTGGTTAAAATTTTTGGTGGTTTCTTGTTCAGTCCATAGGCCTACATCATGTGGCAAACCGGTGAGCATGTGGCTCTATTAGTATAGGAGATACCTGAAAACATATCACACTTTTCATCATAGTGCTTTTACCAATGCATAAAATGCATGGAGAAGTCATTTCGAATGACTGGTCCTCAGTGTTGTGAGAACGATGACTGGTTAAAATTTTTGGTGGTTTCTTGTTCAGTCCATAGGCCTACATCATGTGGCAAACTGGTGAGCATGTGGCTCTATTAGTATAGGAGATACCTGAAAACATATCACACTTTTCAATCATAGTGCTTTTACCAATGCATAAAATGCATGGAGAAGTCATTTCGAATGACTGGTCCTCAGTGTTGTGAGAACGATGACTGGTTAAAATTTTTGGTGGTTTCTTGTTCAGTCCATAGGCCTACATCATGTGGCAAACCGGTGAGCATGTGGCTCTATTAGTATAGGAGATACCTGAAAACATATCACACTTTTCATCATAGTGCTTTTACCAATGCATAAAATGCATGGAGAAGTCATTTCGAATGACTGGTCCTCAGTGTTGTGAGAACGATGACTGGTTAAAATTTTTGGTGGTTTCTTGTTCAGTCCATAGGCCTACATCATGTGGCAAACCGGTGAGCATGTGGCTCTATTAGTATAGGAGATACCTGAAAACATATCACACTTTTCATCATAGTGCTTTTACCAATGCATAAAATGCATGGAGAAGTCATTTCGAATGACTGGTCCTCAGTGTTGTGAGAACGATGACTGGTTAAAATTTTTGGTGGTTTCTTGTTCAGTCCATAGGCCTACATCATGTGGCAAACCGGTGAGCATGTGGCTCTATTAGTATAGGAGATACCTGAAAACATATCACACTTTTCATCATAGTGCTTTTACCAATGCATAAAATGCATGGAGAAGTCATTTCGAATGACTGGTCCTCAGTGTTGTGAGAACGATGACTGGTTAAAATTTTTGGTGGTTTCTTGTTCAGTCCATAGGCCTACATCATGTGGCAAACCGGTGAGCATGTGGCTCTATTAGTATAGGAGATACCTGAAAACATATCACACTTTTCAATCATAGTGCTTTTACCAATGCATAAAATGCATGGAGAAGTCATTTCGAATGACTGGTCCTCAGTGTTGTGAGAACGATGACTGGTTAAAATTTTTGGTGGTTTCTTGTTCAGTCCATAGGCCTACATCATGTGGCAAACCGGTGAGCATGTGGCTCTATTAGTATAGGAGATACCTGAAAACATATCACACTTTTCATCATAGTGCTTTTACCAATGCATAAAATGCATGGAGAAGTCATTTCGAATGACTTGTCCTCAGTGTTGTGAGAACGATGACTGGTTAAAATTTTTGGTGGTTTCTTGTTCAGTCCATAGGCCTACATCATGTGGCAAACCGGTGAGCATGTGGCTCTATTAGTATAGGAGATACCTGAAAACATATCACACTTTTCATCATAGTGCTTTTACCAATGCATAAAATGCATGGAGAAGTCATTTCGAATGACTGGTCCTCAGTGTTGTGAGAACGATGACTGGTTAAAATTTTTGGTGGTTTCTTGTTCAGTCCATAGGCCTACATCATGTGGCAAACCGGTGAGCATGTGGCTCTATTAGTATAGGAGATACCTGAAAACATATCACACTTTTCATCATAGTGCTTTTACCAATGCATAAAATGCATGGAGAAGTCATTTCGAATGACTGGTCCTCAGTGTTGTGAGAACGATGACTGGTTAAAATTTTTGGTGGTTTCTTGTTCAGTCCATAGGCCTACATCATGTGGCAAACCGGTGAGCATGTGGCTCTATTAGTATAGGAGATACCTGAAAACATATCACACTTTTCAATCATAGTGCTTTTACCAATGCATAAAATGCATGGATAGAATTTTCTATCCACTGGCTAACACGGTACCAAAATATATTTCTTTCCTGTATTAAAATGCATGGAGAAGTCATTTCGAATGACTGGTCCTCAGTGTTGTGAGAACGATGACTGGTTAAAATTTTTGGTGGTTTCTTGTTCAGTCCATAGGCCTACATCATGTGGCAAACCGGTGAGCATGTGGCTCTATTAGTATAGGAGATACCTGAAAACATATCACACTTTTCATCATAGTGCTTTTACCAATGCATAAAATGCATGGAGAAGTCATTTCGAATGACTGGTCCTCAGTGTTGTGAGAACGATGACTGGTTAAAATTTTTGGTGGTTTCTTGTTCAGTCCATAGGCCTACATCATGTGGCAAACCGGTGAGCATGTGGCTCTATTAGTATAGGAGATACCTGAAAACATATCACACTTTTCATCATAGTGCTTTTACCAATGCATAAAATGCATGGAGAAGTCATTTCGAATGACTGGTCCTCAGTGTTGTGAGAACGATGACTGGTTAAAATTTTTGGTGGTTTCTTGTTCAGTCCATAGGCCTACATCATGTGGCAAACCGGTGAGCATGTGGCTCTATTAGTATAGGAGATACCTGAAAACATATCACACTTTTCATCATAGTGCTTTTACCAATGCATAAAATGCATGGAGAAGTCATTTCGAATGACTGGTCCTCAGTGTTGTGAGAACGATGACTGGTTAAAATTTTTGGTGGTTTCTTGTTCAGTCCATAGGCCTACATCATGTGGCAAACCGGTGAGCATGTGGCTCTATTAGTATAGGAGATACCTGAAAACATATCACACTTTTCATCATAGTGCTTTTACCAATGCATAAAATGCATGGAGAAGTCATTTCGAATGACTGGTCCTCAGTGTTGTGAGAACGATGACTGGTTAAAATTTTTGGTGGTTTCTTGTTCAGTCCATAGGCCTACATCATGTGGCAAACCGGTGAGCATGTGGCTCTATTAGTATAGGAGATACCTGAAAACATATCACACTTTTCATCATAGTGCTTTTACCAATGCATAAAATGCATGGAGAAGTCATTTCGAATGACTGGTCCTCAGTGTTGTGAGAACGATGACTGGTTAAAATTTTTGGTGGTTTCTTGTTCAGTCCATAGGCCTACATCATGTGGCAAACCGGTGAGCATGTGGCTCTATTAGTATAGGAGATACCTGAAAACATATCACACTTTTCATCATAGTGCTTTTACCAATGCATAAAATGCATGGAGAAGTCATTTCGAATGACTGGTCCTCAGTGTTGTGAGAATGATGACTGGTTAAAATTTTTGGTGGTTTCTTGTTCAGTCCATAGGCCTACATCATGTGGCAAACCGGTGAGCATGTGGCTCTATTAGTATAGGAGATACCTGAAAACATATCACACTTTTCATCATAGTGCTTTTAACAATGCATAAAATGCATGGAGAAGTCATTTCGAATGACTGGTCCTCAGTGTTGTGAGAACGATGACTGGTTAAAATTTTTGGTGGTTTCTTGTTCAGTCCATAGGCATACATCATGTGGCAAACCGGTGAGCATGTGGCTCTATTAGTATAGGAGATACCTGAAAACATATCACACTTTTCATCATAGTGCTTTTACCAATGCATAAAATGAATGGAGAAGTCATTTCGAATGACTGGTCCTCAGTGTTGTGAGAACGATGACTGGTTAAAATTTTTGGTGGTTTCTTGTTCAGTCCATAGGCCTACATCATGTGGCAAACCGGTGAGCATGTGGCTCTATTAGTATAGGAGATACCTGAAAACATATCACACTTTTCATCATAGTGCTTTTACCAATGCATAAAATGCATGGAGAAGTCATTTCGAATGACTGGTCCTCAGTGTTGTGAGAACGATGACTGGTTAAAATTTTTGGTGGTTTCTTGTTCAGTCCATAGGCCTACATCATGTGGCAAACCGGTGAGCATGTGGCTCTATTAGAATAGGAGATACCTGAAAACATATCACACTTTTCAATCATAGTGCTTTTACCAATGCATAAAATGCATGGATAGAATTTTCTATCCACTGGCTAACACGGTACCAGATATTTCTTCCTGTATTAAATGCATGGAGAAGTCATTTCGAATGACTGGTCCTCAGTGTTGTGAGAACGATGACTGGTTAAAATTTTTGGTGGTTTCTTGTTCAGTTCATAGGCCTACATCATGTGGCAAACCGGTGAGCATGTGGCTCTATTAGTATAGGAGATACCTGAAAACATATCACACTTTTCATCATAGTGCTTTTACCAATGCATAAAATGCATGGAGAAGTCATTTCGATTGACTGGTCCTCAGTGTTGTGAGAACGATGACTGGTTAAAATTTTTGGTGGTTTCTTGTTCAGTCCATAGGCCTACATCATGTGGCAAACCGGTGAGCATGTGGCTCTATTAGTATAGGAGATACCTGAAAACATATCACACTTTTCATCATAGTGCTTTTACCAATGCATAAAATGCATGGAGAAGTCATTTCGAATGACTGGTCCTCAGTGTTGTGAGAACGATGACTGGTTAAAATTTTTGGTGGTTTCTTGTTCAGTCCATAGGCCTACATCATGTGGCAAACCGGTGAGCATGTGGCTCTATTAGTATAGGAGATACCTGAAAACATATCACACTTTTCATCATAGTGCTTTTACCAATGCATAAAATGCATGGAGAAGTCATTTCGAATGACTGGTCCTCAGTGTTGTGAGAACGATGACTGGTTAAAATTTTTGGTGGTTTCTTGTTCAGTCCATAGGCCTACATCATGTGGCAAACCGGTGAGCATGTGGCTCTATTAGTATAGGAGATACCTGAAAACATATCACACTTTTCATCATAGTGCTTTTACCAATGCATAAAATGCATGGAGAAGTCATTTCGAATGACTGGTCCTCAGTGTTGTGAGAACGATGACTGGTTAAAATTTTTGGTGGTTTCTTGTTCAGTCCATAGGCCTACATCATGTGGCAAACCGGTGAGCATGTGGCTCTATTAGTATAGGAGATACCTGAAAACATATCACACTTTTCATCATAGTGCTTTTACCAATGCATAAAATGCATGGAGAAGTCATTTCGAATGACTGGTCCTCAGTGTTGTGAGAACGATGACTGGTTAAAATTTTTGGTGGTTTCTTGTTCAGTCCATAGGCCTACATCATGTGGCAAACCGGTGAGCATGTGGCTCTATTAGTATAGGAGATACCTGAAAACATATCACACTTTTCATCATAGTGCTTTTACCAATGCATAAAATGCATGGAGAAGTCATTTCGAATGACTGGTCCTCAGTGTTGTGAGAACGATGACTGGTTAAAATTTTTGGTGGTTTCTTGTTCAGTCCATAGGCCTACATCATGTGGCAAACCGGTGAGCATGTGGCTCTATTAGTATAGGAGATACCTGAAAACATATCACACTTTTCATCATAGTGCTTTTACCAATGCATAAAATGCATGGAGAAGTCATTTCGAATGACTGGTCCTCAGTGTTGTGAGAACGATGACTGGTTAAAATTTTTGGTGGTTTCTTGTTCAGTCCATAGGCCTACATCATGTGGCAAACCGGTGAGCATGTGGCTCTATTAGTATAGGAGATACCTGAAAACATATCACACTTTTCATCATAGTGCTTTTACCAATGCATAAAATGCATGGAGAAGTCATTTCGAATGACTGGTCCTCAGTGTTGTGAGAACGATGACTGGTTAAAATTTTTGGTGGTTTCTTGTTCAGTCCATAGGCCTACATCATGTGGCAAACCGGTGAGCATGTGGCTCTATTAGTATAGGAGATACCTGAAAACATATCACACTTTTCATCATAGTGCTTTTACCAATGCATAAAATGCATGGAGAAGTCATTTCGAATGACTGGTCCTCAGTGTTGTGAGAACGATGACTGGTTAAAATTTTTGGTGGTTTCTTGTTCAGTCCATAGGCGTACATCATGTGGCAAACCGGTGAGCATGTGGCTCTATTAGTATAGGAGATACCTGAAAACATATCACACTTTTCATCATAGTGCTTTTACCAATGCATAAAATGCATGGAGAAGTCATTTCGAATGACTGGTCCTCAGTGTTGTGAGAACGATGACTGGTTAAAATTTTTGGTGGTTTCTTGTTCAGTCCATAGGCCTACATCATGTGGCAAACCGGTGAGCATGTGGCTCTATTAGTATAGGAGATACCTGAAAACATATCACACTTTTCATCATAGTGCTTTTACCAATGCATAAAATGCATGGAGAAGTCATTTCGAATGACTGGTCCTCAGTGTTGTGAGAACGATGACTGGTTAAAATTTTTGGTGGTTTCTTGTTCAGTCCATAGGCCTACATCATGTGGCAAACCGGTGAGCATGTGGCTCTATTAGTATAGGAGATACCTGAAAACATATCACACTTTTCATCATAGTGCTTTTACCAATGCATAAAATGCATGGAGAAGTCATTTCGAATGACTGGTCCTCAGTGTTGTGAGAACGATGACTGGTTAAAATTTTGGTGGTTTCTTGTTCAGTCCATAGGCCTACATCATGTGGCAAACCGGTGAGCATGTGGCTCTATTAGTATAGGAGATACCTGAAAACATATCACACTTTTCATCATAGTGCTTTTACCAATGCATAAAATGCATGGAGAAGTCATTTCGAATGACTGGTCCTCAGTGTTGTGAGAACGATGACTGGTTAAAATTTTTGGTGGTTTCTTGTTCAGTCCATAGGCCTACATCATGTGGCAAACCGGTGAGCATGTGGCTCTATTAGTATAGGAGATACCTGAAAACATATCACACTTTTCATCATAGTGCTTTTACCAATGCATAAAATGCATGGAGAAGTCATTTCGAATGACTGGTCCTCAGTGTTGTGAGAACGATGACTGGTTAAAATTTTTGGTGGTTTCTTGTTCAGTCCATAGGCCTACATCATGTGGCAAACCGGTGAGCATGTGGCTCTATTAGTATAGGAGATACCTGAAAACATATCACACTTTTCATCATAGTGCTTTTACCAATGCATAAAATGCATGGAGAAGTCATTTCGAATGACTGGTCCTCAGTGTTGTGAGAACGATGACTGGTTAAAATTTTTGGTGGTTTCTTGTTCAGTCCATAGGCCTACATCATGTGGCAAACCGGTGAGCATGTGGCTCTATTAGTATAGGAGATACCTGAAAACATATCACACTTTTCATCATAGTGCTTTTACCAATGCATAAAATGCATGGAGAAGTCATTTCGAATGACTGGTCCTCAGTGTTGTGAGAACGATGACTGGTTAAAATTTTTGGTGGTTTCTTGTTCAGTCCATAGGCCTACATCATGTGGCAAACCGGTGAGCATGTGGCTCTATTAGTATAGGAGATACCTGAAAACATATCACACTTTTCATCATAGTGCTTTTACCAATGCATAAAATGCATGGAGAAGTCATTTCGAATGACTGGTCCTCAGTGTTGTGAGAACGATGACTGGTTAAAATTTTTGGTGGTTTCTTGTTCAGTCCATAGGCCTACATCATGTGGCAAACCGGTGAGCATGTGGCTCTATTAGTATAGGAGATACCTGAAAACATATCACACTTTTCATCATAGTGCTTTTACCAATGCATAAAATGCATGGAGAAGTCATTTCGAATGACTGGTCCTCAGTGTTGTGAGAACGATGACTGGTTAAAATTTTTGGTGGTTTCTTGTTCAGTCCATAGGCCTACATCATGTGGCAAACCGGTGAGCATGTGGCTCTATTAGTATAGGAGATACCTGAAAACATATCACACTTTTCATCATAGTGCTTTTACCAATGCATAAAATGCATGGAGAAGTCATTTCGAATGACTGGTCCTCAGTGTTGTGAGAACGATGACTGGTTAAAATTTTTGGTGGTTTCTTGTTCAGTCCATAGGCCTACATCATGTGGTAAACCGGTGAGCATGTGGCTCTATTAGTATAGGAGATACCTGAAAACATATCACACTTTTCATCATAGTGCTTTTACCAATGCATAAAATGCATGGAGAAGTCATTTCGAATGACTGGTCCTCAGTGTTGTGAGAACGATGACTGGTTAAAATTTTTGGTGGTTTCTTGTTCAGTCCATAGGCCTACATCATGTGGCAAACCGGTGAGCATGTGGCTCTATTAGTATAGGAGATACCTGAAAACATATCACACTTTTCATCATAGTGCTTTTACCAATGCATAAAATGCATGGAGAAGTCATTTCGAATGACTGGTCCTCAGTGTTGTGAGAACGATGACTGGTTAATATTTTTGGTGGTTTCTTGTTCAGTCCATAGGCCTACATCATGTGGCAAACCGGTGAGCATGTGGCTCTATTAGTATAGGAGATACCTGAAAACATATCACACTTTTCATCATAGTGCTTTTACCAATGCATAAAATGCATGGAGAAGTCATTTCGAATGACTGGTCCTCAGTGTTGTGAGAACGATGACTGGTTAAAATTTTTGGTGGTTTCTTGTTCAGTCCATAGGCCTACATCATGTGGCAAACCGGTGAGCATGTGGCTCTATTAGTATAGGAGATACCTGAAAACATATCACACTTTTCATCATAGTGCTTTTACCAATGCATAAAATGCATGGAGAAGTCATTTCGAATGACTGGTCCTCAGTGTTGTGAGAACGATGACTGGTTAAAATTTTTGGTGGTTTCTTGTTCAGTCCATAGGCCTACATCATGTGGCAAACCGGTGAGCATGTGGCTCTATTAGTATAGGAGATACCTGAAAACATATCACACTTTTCATCATAGTGCTTTTACCAATGCATAAAATGCATGGAGAAGTCATTTCGAATGACTGGTCCTCAGTGTTGTGAGAACGATGACTGGTTAAAATTTTTGGTGGTTTCTTGTTCAGTCCATAGGCCTACATCATGTGGCAAACCGGTGAGCATGTGGCTCTATTAGTATAGGAGATACCTGAAAACATATCACACTTTTCATCATAGTGCTTTTACCAATGCATAAAATGCATGGAGAAGTCATTTCGAATGACTGGTCCTCAGTGTTGTGAGAACGATGACTGGTTAAAATTTTTGGTGGTTTCTTGTTCAGTCCATAGGCCTACATCATGTGGCAAACCGGTGAGCATGTGGCTCTATTAGTATAGGAGATACCTGAAAACATATCACACTTTTCATCATAGTGCTTTTACCAATGCATAAAATGCATGGAGAAGTCATTTCGAATGACTGGTCCTCAGTGTTGTGAGAACGATGACTGGTTAAAATTTTTGGTGGTTTCTTGTTCAGTCCATAGGCCTACATCATGTGGCAAACCGGTGAGCATGTGGCTCTATTAGTATAGGAGATACCTGAAAACATATCACACTTTTCATCATAGTGCTTTTACCAATGCATAAAATGCATGGAGAAGTCATTTCGAATGACTGGTCCTCAGTGTTGTGAGAACGATGACTGGTTAAAATTTTTGGTGGTTTCTTGTTCAGTCCATAGGCCTACATCATGTGGCAAACCGGTGAGCATGTGGCTCTATTAGTATAGGAGATACCTGAAAACATATCACACTTTTCATCATAGTGCTTTTACCAATGCATAAAATGCATGGAGAAGTCATTTCGAATGACTGGTCCTCAGTGTTGTGAGAACGATGACTGGTTAAAATTTTTGGTGGTTTCTTGTTCAGTCCATAGGCCTACATCATGTGGCAAACCGGTGAGCATGTGGCTCTATTAGTATAGGAGATACCTGAAAACATATCACACTTTTCAATCATAGTGCTTTTACCAATGCATAAAATGCATGGAGAAGTCATTTCGAATGACTGGTCCTCAGTGTTGTGAGAACGATGACTGGTTAAAATTTTTGGTGGTTTCTTGTTCAGTCCATAGGCCTACATCATGTGGCAAACCGGTGAGCATGTGGCTCTATTAGTATAGGAGATACCTGAAAACATATCACACTTTTCATCATAGTGCTTTTACCAATGCATAAAATGCATGGAGAAGTCATTTCGAATGACTGGTCCTCAGTGTTGTGAGAACGATGACTGGTTAAAATTTTTGGTGGTTTCTTGTTCAGTCCATAGGCCTACATCATGTGGCAAACCGGTGAGCATGTGGCTCTATTAGTATAGGAGATACCTGAAAACATATCACACTTTTCATCATAGTGCTTTTACCAATGCATAAAATGCATGGAGAAGTCATTTCGAATGACTGGTCCTCAGTGTTGTGAGAACGATGACTGGTTAAAATTTTTGGTGGTTTCTTGTTCAGTCCATAGGCCTACATCATGTGGCAAACCGGTGAGCATGTGGCTCTATTAGTATAGGAGATACCTGAAAACATATCACACTTTTCATCATAGTGCTTTTACCAATGCATAAAATGCATGGAGAAGTCATTTCGAATGACTGGTCCTCAGTGTTGTGAGAACGATGACTGGTTAAAATTTTTGGTGGTTTCTTGTTCAGTCCATAGGCCTACATCATGTGGCAAACCGGTGAGCATGTGGCTCTATTAGTATAGGAGATACCTGAAAACATATCACACTTTTCATCATAGTGCTTTTACCAATGCATAAAATGCATGGAGAAGTCATTTCGAATGACTGGTCCTCAGTGTTGTGAGAACGATGACTGGTTAAAATTTTTGGTGGTTTCTTGTTCAGTCCATAGGCCTACATCATGTGGCAAACCGGTGAGCATGTGGCTCTATTAGTATAGGAGATACCTGAAAACATATCACACTTTTCATCATAGTGCTTTTACCAATGCATAAAATGCATGGAGAAGTCATTTCGAATGACTGGTCCTCAGTGTTGTGAGAACGATGACTGGTTAAAATTTTTGGTGGTTTCTTGTTCAGTCCATAGGCCTACATCATGTGGCAAACCGGTGAGCATGTGGCTCTATTAGTATAGGAGATACCTGAAAACATATCACACTTTTCATCATAGTGCTTTTACCAATGCATAAAATGCATGGAGAAGTCATTTCGAATGACTGGTCCTCAGTGTTGTGAGAACGATGACTGGTTAAAATTTTTGGTGGTTTCTTGTTCAGTCCATAGGCCTACATCATGTGGCAAACCGGTGAGCATGTGGCTCTATTAGTATAGGAGATACCTGAAAACATATCACACTTTTCATCATAGTGCTTTTACCAATGCATAAAATGCATGGAGAAGTCATTTCGAATGACTGGTCCTCAGTGTTGTGAGAACGATGACTGGTTAAAATTTTTGGTGGTTTCTTGTTCAGTCCATAGGCCTACATCATGTGGCAAACCGGTGAGCATGTGGCTCTATTAGTATAGGAGATACCTGAAAACATATCACACTTTTCAATCATAGTGCTTTTACCAATGCATAAAATGCATGGAGAAGTCATTTCGAATGACTGGTCCTCAGTGTTGTGAGAACGATGACTGGTTAAAATTTTTGGTGGTTTCTTGTTCAGTCCATAGGCCTACATCATGTGGCAAACCGTTGAGCATGTGGCTCTATTAGTATAGGAGATACCTGAAAACATATCACACTTTTCATCATAGTGCTTTTACCAATGCATAAAATGCATGGAGAAGTCATTTCGAATGACTGGTCCTCAGTGTTGTGAGAACGATGACTGGTTAAAATTTTGGGTGGTTTCTTGTTCAGTCCATAGGCCTA